>NW_012318974.1:0-1818 GCF_000151885.1 Dipodomys ordii
ACAGCGGGGACACAGCGGGGACTCAGCGGCGGACACAGCGGGGGACAAAGCGGGACACCACGGGACAGCGCGGGACACAGCGGGGACAAGGGGGAGACAGAGCGCGACACAGCGAGGACACAGCGGGACACAGAGGGGGACACAGCGGGACACAGCGGGGAACACAGCGGGACAAAGCCGGGTACACAGCAGGGGACACAGCGGGACACAGCGGGGTACCCAGTGGGAAACAGCGGGTGGCCCAGCGAGATCACAGCAGGACATAGCGGGGGACACAGACAGGAAAACAGCAGGGGACACACCGGGGGACCCAGCGGGACCCAGCGGGACACAGCGTCGATACAGCAGGGATAGAGCGTTACACAGTGTGGTACACATCTGTGGACACAAGGGGACACAGTGGGGGCACAGCGGGACAGAGCGGGACACAGTGGGACAAAGCGAAGACAAATCGTGAGATACAGCGGGGGACAGAGCGGGAGACAGCGGGGGACACAGGGAGGACACAGCAGGGCACAGCGGCACACAGCAGGGACAGAGCGGGACATAGCGGGACACAGCGGGGAACACAGCAAGGACACAGCGGGACACAGCGTCGATACAGCGGGGATACAGCGTTACACAGCGTGGTACACATATGTGGACATAACGGGACACAGTGGGGGCACAGCGGGACACAGCGGGACACAGTGGGACACAGCGAGGACAAATCGTGAGACGAAGCGGGGGACAGAGCGGGAGACAGCGGGGGACACATCGAAGACATAGCAGGACACAGTGGGACACAGCAGGGACAGAGCGGGACACAGCGGGACACAGCGGGACACAGCGGAGGACCCAGCGAGGACACAGCGGGACACAGCGGGGGACACAGCGAGGACATAGCGGGACACAGCGGGGGACAAAGCGGGACACAGCGGAGGACCCAGCGAGGACACAGCGGGACACAGCGGGGGACACAGCGAGGACAGAGCGGGGGACACAGCGGGGGACACTGCGGGACACAGTGGGGAACACAGCGAGGACACAGCGGGACCCAGAGGGACACAGCGTCGATACAGCGGGGATACAGCGTTACATAGCGTGGTACACATCTGTGGACACAACGGGACACAGTGGGGGCACAGCAGGACACAGTGGGACACAGCGAGGACAAATCGTGAGACGTAGCGGGCGACAGAGCGGGAGACAGCGGGGGACACAGCGAGGACACAGCAGGACACAGCGGGACACAGCAGGGACAGAGCGGGACAGAGCGGGACACAGCGAGGGACACAGCGGGACACAGTGGGGGACCCAGCGAGGACACAGCGGGACACAGCGGGGAACACAGCGAGGACACAGCGGGGGACACAGCGGGGGACACTGCGGGACACAGCCGTGAACACAGCGAGGACACAGCGGGACCCAGCGGGACACAGCGTCGATACTGCGGGGACACAGCGTTACACAGCGTGGTACAGAGCTGTGGACACAACGGGACACAGTGGGGGCACAGCGGGACACAGCGGAACACAGTGGGACACAGCGGGGACAAAGCGTGAGACACAGCGGGGGACAGAGCGGGAGACAGCGGGGGACACAGCGAGGACACAGCGGGACACAGCGGGGGAAACAGCGGGACACAGCGGTGGACACAGGGGGAGAGAACGGGGGACACAGCGGGACACAGCGGTGGAAACAGTGGGACACAGCGGTGGATCGAGCGAGGACCCAGCGGGACCCAGCGGGACACAGCGTCGATACTGCGGGGACACAGCGTTACACAGCGTGGTACACAGCTGTGGACACAACGGGCCACAGTGGGGGCACAGCGTG
>NW_012318975.1:0-1818 GCF_000151885.1 Dipodomys ordii
TCAGCGGGGGACACAGCAGTACACAGCGTGACTCAGCGCGACACAGCGGGGGACACAGAGGGGTACACAGTGGGACACAGCGGGGAACACAGCGGGACATAGCGGGACACAGCTTGGGACACAGCGTGGACACAGCGGGACACAGCGGGGGGCACAGCGAGGACACAGCTGGACACACCCGGGGACACAGCGAGGACACAGCAGAATACAGCTTGGGACACAGCGAGGACACAGTGGGACACAGCGAAACACAGCGGGACACAGCGGGGACACAGCGGAGACACAGCGGGACACAGCGGGACACAGCAGGGACCGAGCGGGACACAGCGGGACACAGCGGGACAGAGCGGGGGACACAGCGGGACACAGCTGGGGACCCAGCGAGGACACAGCGGGACACAGCGGGGGACACAGCGTGACACAGCGGGGAACACAGCGAGGACACAGAGGGATCCAGCGGGACACAGCGTCGATAGAGTGGTGACACAGCGTTACACAGCGTGGTACACAACTGTGGACACAACGGGACACAGTGGGGGCACAGCGGGACACAGCGGGACACAGTGGAACTCAGCGGGGACAAAGCGTGAAACACAGCGGGGGACAGTGCGGGAGACAGCGGGGGACACAGCGAGGAAACAGCAGGACAAAGCGGTGACACAGCGGGGGACACAGTGGGGGACACAGCGTGACACAGCGGGGAACACAGGGAGGACACAGCGGGACACAGCAGGACACAGCGTTGATACAGCCGGGACACAGCGTTACACAGCGTGGTACACAGCTGTGGACAAAACGGGACACAGTGGGGGCACAGCGGGACACAGCAGGACACAGTGGGACACAGCGGGGACAAAGCGTGAGACACAGCGAGGGACAGAGAGGGAAACAGCAGGGGACACAGCGAGGAAACAGCGGGACACAGCGGTGACACAGCGGGGACTCAGCGGGGGAGACAGTGGGACACAGCGGGGGACACTGCGGGACACAGCGGGGGACACTTCGGAACACGGTGTGAGACAGAGCGTGGGACACAGCGAGACACAGCGGGGACAAAGCTGGACACAGCGGGGTACACAGAGGGACACAGCAGGGACACAGCGGGGAAACAGCGTGACACAAAAGGACACAGCTGGACACAGCGGGGTACACAGCGGGTCACAGCGGGCACACAGCGGGGACACAGCGGGGACACAGTCGGACACAGCGGGACACAGCGGGGGACACAGCGGGACACAGCGGGGGACCCAGCGAGGACACAGCGGGACACAGCGGTGGACACAACGGGGGACACAGCGGGACACAGCGGGGAACACAGTGAGGACACAGTGGGACACAGTGAAAACACTGCGAGTTCACAGCGGGGAACAAAACGGGACAACACGGGACACAGTGTGACAGAGTGGGACACAGCGGGGACACTGCAGGGGCACAGCGGGACAAAGCGGGCGACACAGTGAGACACAGCGGGGGACACAGCGGGGGACAGCAGGGGACAGAGAGGGGACACAGTGGGACACAGCAGGGGACACAGAGGGGTACACAGCGGGACACAGCCGGAAACACAGCGCGGACACAGCGGGACACACCGGGACACAGCGTCAATACAGCGGGGACAGAGAGGGTCACAGCAGGGACACAGCGGGACACAGCGGGACACAGCGGGGGACACAGCGGGACACAGCGGGGTCACAGCGGGACACATCGGGACACAGCGGGGGACACAGCGGAACACAGCGTGGGACACAGCGAGGACACAGCAGGACACAGCGGGTACACAGCGGGAAACACTGCTTGGACACTAGCAGGGGACAAAGC
>NW_012318976.1:0-1818 GCF_000151885.1 Dipodomys ordii
TGCTTAAGATTCAGATTGTGCTTCTTCTGATTCTCCTTCAGCATCAGATTCTGATTCAGATTCTTCGGCTTCTCCTGTTTATTCTGCTTCTGCTTCTCCTGCTTCTTATGATTCTCCTGCTTCTCTTTATGCTTCTCCTTATACTTCTGCTTCTCCTTCTGCTTCAGCTTCTAATCTTTCCTTCTTCTGTTTCTTATGCATCAGTTTCATATAAATCTTCTTCTTCTGAATCTTCGGATTCTACTTCTGCTTCTCCTTCTTCTCCTTCTCATTAAGCTTCTTATGATTCTCCTGCTTCTCCTTCTTGTTCTCCTTCAGTTTCTGCTTCTCTTTCTGCATCAGCTTCTCCTTCTGCTGCTCCTTCTCCTTCTCCTTCTTCTGCTTCTCCCAGTGCTTCTGCTTCTGCTTCTTTTGCTTATTCTTTTTCTTCTGCTTCTGCTTCTCCTGCTTCTGCTTCTTCTGCTTCTACTGCTTCTCCTTATGCTTCTCCTTATGCTTCTCCTTATGCTTCTCCTTATGCTTCTCCTTATGCTTCTTCTTCTTCTTCTTCTTCTTCTTCTTCTTCTTCTTCTTCTTCTTCTTCTTCTTCTTCTTCTTCTTCTTCTTGTTCTTCTTCTTTGTCTTCTTCTTCTCTTTCTTCTGCTTATGCTTTTCCTGCTTCTTCTGCTTCTTCTGCTTCTCTTTCTGCTTCTCATTCTGCTTCTCCTTCTCATTCTGCTTCTCCTATTGATTCTGCTGCCCTTCCTTCTCCTTCTCCTTCTCCTACTTCTGCTTCTCCTACTGCTTCTGCTTCTTCTGCTTCTCCTGCTTCTCCTTCTGCATCTTCTTCTGCTTCTGCTTCTTCTTCTGCTTCTGCTTCTCCTTCTTCTGCTTCTCCTTCTGCTTCTCATTCTGCTGCTCCTTGTACTTCTTCTGCTTCTCCCTCTGATTCTGCTTCTTATGCTTATCCTTCTCTTCTGCTTCTGCTTCTCCCGCTTCTGCTTCTTCTGCTTCTACTTCTTCTCCTTATGCTTCTCCTTCTCCTTCTTTTCTTCTTCTTCTTCTTCTTCTCCTTCTCTCTCTCTCTCTCTTCTCTCTCTTCTCTCTCTCTCTCTCTCTCTCTCTCTCTGCTCTACTCTCTCATATGCTCTCATCTCTCTTCTCTCTCTCTCTCTCTCTCTCTCTCTCATCTCTCTCTCTCTCTCATCATCATCATCATCATCATCATCATCATCATCATCATCATCATCATCATCATCTTCTCTATATTCTGCTTCTACTTTTCCGGCTTCTTCTGCTTCTAGTCCTTCTCTTTCTTCTTCTCATTCTGCTTCTGTTCTCCTTCTTCTTCTCCTATTGCTTCTGCGACTCTTCCTTCTCCTTCTCCTACTTCTAATTCTCCTTCTGCTTCTTCTGCTTCTCCTGCTTCTCCTTATGCATCTTCTTCTGCTTCTGCTTCTCCTTGTGCTGCTTCTTCTGCTTCTGTTTCTCCTTCTGCTTCTCCTTTTGCTTCTTTTGCTTCTCCTTCTGATTCTCCTTCTCCTTCTGCTTCTGTTTCTCTTTCTCCTTCTTGTTCTCCTGCTTTTCCTTCTGCTTCTCCTTCTGCTGCAACTGCTACTGCTTCTGCTTCTTCTGTTTCTTCTGCTTCTCCTTCTGCTTTTGATTCCCTTTCTGCTTCTGCTTCTCCTTCAGCTTGTCATTCTGCTTCTCCAGATTCTGCTTCTCCTGCTTCTCCTTCTGCTTCAGGTTCTGCTTCTGCTTCTTCGGATTCTTATGCTTCTGCTTCTCCTGCTTCTGCTTCTTCTGCTTCCCCTCCTTCTCTTTCTGCTTCTCCTTCTG
>NW_012318977.1:0-1818 GCF_000151885.1 Dipodomys ordii
TTGGGACACAGCGGGGACACAGCGGGACTCAGCGGGGGATTTCATCAGTACACAGCGGGACACAGCCGGACACAGTGGGGACTCAGCAGGAACACAGCGGGGGACACAGCGGGAAACAGCGGGGGACACAGAGGGGTACTCAGCGGGACACAGCGAGGAAAAAAGCGAGGCCACAGCAGAACACAGCGTGGGACACAGCGAGGACACAGCGGGACACAGCGGCGACAAAGCAGTAGACACAGCGGGACACACTGGCGGACACGGCGGGACATAGCTGGGGACACAGGGAGGACACAGCGGGACCCAGTGGGACCCAGCGTCGATACAGCGGGGACACAGCGGGACACAGCGAGGTACACAGCTGGGGACACAACGGGACACAGCGGGGGACACAGCGGAACACAGCGGGACACAGCTGGGGACATAGCGGGGACACAGCGGGATACAGCGGGGGACACAGGAGGGACACAGCGTGACACAGCGGAACAAAGCGGGGGACAAAGCGGGAGACAGCGGGGGACACAGCGAGGACACAGCGTTACACAGTGGGGGACACAGCAAGGACAGAGCGGGACACAGCGGGGGACAAAGCGGGACATAGCGGGGGACACAATGGGGACACAGCGGGACACAGCGTGGGACACAGGAAGGACACAGAGGTACACAGCGGGGGACAGAGCGAGGACACATTGGGACACAGCGGGACTCAGCGAGGGACACAGCAGTACACAGCGGGACACAGCGGGACACAGAGGGGTACACAGCGGGACACAGCGGGAAACACAGCGCGGACACAGCGGGACACACCGGGACACAGCGTCAATACAGCAGGGATAGAGAGGGTCACAGCAGGAACACAGCGGGACACAGCGGGACACAGCGGGACACAGCGGGGGACCCAGCAAGGACACAGCGGGACACAGCGGGGGACACAGCGAGACAGCAGGTGACACAGCGGGACACAGCGGGGAACACAGCGAGGACACAGCGGGTCACAGCGGGACACAACGTGGGACAAAGCAGGAGACAGCGAGGGACAAAGAGAGGACCCAGCTGGACACAGCGGGGTACACAGCGGGACAAAGCGGGGGACACAGAAGGGTACAGAGCGGGACAAAGTGAGAAACACAGCGAGGTCACACCGGGGGCCAAAGCGGGACACCACGGGACACAGTGTGACACAGTGTGACACAGCGGGGACACTGCAGGGGCACAGCGGGACAAAGCGGGCGACACAGCGGGACACAGCGGGACACAGCGGGAGACAGAGCGGGGAACAGCAGGGGACAGAGAGGGGACACAGCGGGAGACACAAAGGGGGACAGCAGGGGACAGAGAGGGGACACAGCGGGACACAGTGGGAACACAGCTGGACACAGCGGGGTACACAGCGGGACACAGGGGGCACACATTGGGGACACAGCGGGGGACAAAGCGGGACACAGCGGGTCACAGCGGGGGACACAGCGGGACACAGCTGGGGACACAGAGGGGTACACAGCGGGACACAGCCGGGAACACAGCGCGGACACAGTGGGACACACCGGGACACAGCGGGACACAGCGGTACACAGCGGGACACAGCGGGGACACAGTGGGACACCACGGGGACACAGTGTGACACAGCGGGACACAGCGGGGACACTGCGGGGACACAGCAGGACAAAGCGGGGGACATAGCGGGACACAGCGGCACACAGCGGGGGACACAGCCGGACACAGCGGGGGAAACAGTGGGGGACACAGTGGGACACGGTGGGACACAGCGGGGGCACATGGGGAACACAGCGGGACACAGCGGGGACACAGCGGGACTGA
>NW_012318978.1:0-1818 GCF_000151885.1 Dipodomys ordii
GGCATAGAGTAGGGGGTCACAGCGAGATCCTCAGATGTCGACCTTCGGGAGTAGCTAAGAGTACGAAGTGTGAGCACAGTGGCGACCCAGAGGTGGTTTCAAATATGTTAAAGAGTCGTTCACAGTGTGACATAGTATGACACATATTGTCAACACAGCGGGGGACAGTGTAGACTGAGAGGGTCCAAAGAGAGACACAGCGGTGATACAGCTGGACACAACGGAGTACACAGCGTGACACAGCGGGCACACAGCGGGGACACAGTGGGACAGAGCGGGACACAGCAGGGAACACAGGAAGGAAACAGCGGGACCCAGTGGGACACAGCGTCGATACAGCGGGACACAGCGGGGTACACAGTTGGGGACACAACGGGACACAGCGGGGGATACAGCGAGGACACAGTGTGACCCAGCAGGACACAGCGGGGACACAGCGGGACCCAGGGGGGAAACCAGCGAGGACATAGTGGGACACAGCTGGGGACACAGCGAGAACACAGCGGGTGACACAGCGAGGACACAGCGGGACACAGCGGGACACAGCGTCGATACAGCGGGCACACAGCGTTACACAGCGTGGTACACAGCTGTAGACACAACGGGACTCAGTGGGGGCACAGCGGGACACAGCGGGACACAGTGGGACACAGCGGGGACAAAGCGTGAGACACAGCGGGACACAGCGGTGGACACAGCGGGGGACAGCGGAGACAGAGAGGGGCCAAAGCGAGACACAGCGGTGATACAGCTGGACACAACGGAGTACACAGCGGGACACAGCGGGCACACAGCGGGGACACAGTGGGACAGAGCGGGACACAGCAGGGAACACAGGAAGGAAACAGCGGGACCCAGTGGGACACAGCGTCGATACAGCGGGACACAGCGGGGTACACAGCTGGGGACACAACGGGACACAGCGGGGGATACAGCGAGGACACAGTGTGACCCAGCAGGACACAGCGGGGACACAGCGGGACCCAGCGGGGAAACCAGCGAGGACATAGTGGGACACAGCTGGGGACACAGCGAGAACACAGCGGGTGACACAGCGAGGACACAGCGGGACACAGCGGGACACAGCGTCGATACAGCGGGCACACAGCGTTACACAGCGTGGTACACAGCTGTAGACACAACGGGACTCAGTGGGGGCACAGCGGGACACAGTGGGACACAGTGGGACACAGCGGGGACAAAGCGTGATACACAGCGGGGGACAGAGCTGGAGACAGCGGGGGACACAGCGAGGACACAGTGGGACACAGCGATGACAAGGCGGGGACTCAGCGGGGAACACAGCGGGGGACAGAGAGGGACACCACGGAACACAGCGGGACACAGCGGGAAACAGCAGTGACCCTGCCTGGACACAGTGGGACACAGCGGGGGACACAGCGGGGGACAGTGGAGACAGAGAGTGGCCACAGCGAGACAAGGCGTTGACATAGCTGGACACAGCGGGGTACACAGCGGGACACAGCAGCCACACAGCGGGGACACAGTGGGACACAGCGGGACAAAGCGGGCGACACAACGGGACACAGCAGGCGACACAACGGGACACAGCAGGCACACAGCGGGGACACAGCGGGACACAGAGGGACACAGCAGGTACAGAGCGGGACACAGCCGGACACAGCGGGACAGAGCGGGGGACACAGCGGGACCCAGTGGGGGACCCAGTGAGGACACAGCGGGACACAGCAGGGGACACAGCGAGGACACAGCGGGGGACACAGCGGGGGACACAGCGGGACACAGCGGGGGACACAGTGAGGACACAGCGGGACACAGCCGGGGAAAAAGCGGGAC
>NW_012318979.1:0-1818 GCF_000151885.1 Dipodomys ordii
TCCCCGCTGTATCTGCGTTGGGTCAACCACTGTTTCCCCCTGTGTCCTCGCTATGTCCCCCGCTGTGTCCCGCTGTGTCCCACGCTGTGTCCTGCTGTGTCCCGCTGTGTCCCTTCTGTGACCTGCTGTGTCCCGCTGTGTCCCGCTGTGTCCAGCTGTGTCCTCGCTGTGTCCCACGCTGTGTTTCTGCTGTGTCCTCACTGTGTCCCCCGATGTGTCCCTTTGTGTCCTCAGCTGTGTGCCCCGCTGTGCCCCGCAGTGTCCCCGCTGTATCGACGCTGTGCCCCGCTCGATCACGCTGTGTCCTCGCTGTGTTCCCCGCTGTGTCCCACTGTGTACCCCTCTGTGTCCCCCTCTGTGTCCCGCTGTGTCCGGCTGTGTCCCGCTGTGTACTGCTCTGTCCCCTGCTGAGTTCCGCGGTGTCCCCGCTGTGTCCCCCTGTGTCCCGCTGTGTCCCATGCTGTGTCCCCCTGTGTCTACTGCTGTGTCCCTGCTGTGTTCCGCTGTGTCCCGCTGTGTCCTCGCTGTGTCCCCCGATGTGTCACTTTGTGTCCCCAGCTGTGTACCCCGCTGTGTCCCGCTGTGTCCCCGCCGTATCGACGCTGTGCCCCGCTGGGTCATGCTGTGTCCTCGCTGTGTTCCCTGCTGGGTCCCACTGTGTACCCCTCTGTGTCCCCCTCTGTGTTCCGCTGTGTCCCCCGCTGTGTCCGGCTGTGTCCCGCTGTGTACTGCTCTGTCCCGCTGTGTCCCACGCTGTGTCGCGCTGTGTCTCGCTGTGTCCCGCTGTGTCCATGCTGTGTCCCACGCTGTGTTCCGCTGTTTCCTCGCTGTGTCCAACGATGTGTCCCTTTGTGTCCCCAGCTCTGTAACCCGCTGTGTCCCCCTGTGTCCCCGCTGTGTCCTCGCTGTGTTCCCCGCTGTGTCCCATTGGGTACCCCTCTGGGTCCCCTCTGTGTGCCGCTGTGTCCTCCGCTGAGTCCTGCTGTATCCCAGCTGTGTCCCGATGTGTCCTACCTGTGTCCCCCACTGTGTCCGGCTGTGTCCCGCTGTGTCCCCCGCTGTGTCCTCTGCTGTGTCCCGCTGTGTCCACTGCTGTGTCCCGTTGTGTCCCGCTGTTTCCCCGCTATGTCCCGCTGTTTCCTCGCTGTGTCCCCCGCTGTGTCCCGCTGTGTCCCGTTGTGTCCCTGCTAGGACCCGCTGTGGCCCGCTGTGTCCCCATTGTGTCCCCGATGTGTCCTACTGTGTACCCCGCTTTGTCCTGGTTGGTCCACGCTGTGTCTCGCTGTGTCCCACGCTCTGTCCCCTCTGTGTTTCGCTGTGTCCCCCGCTGTGTCCCACTTTGTCCCCCGCTGTGTCTCTCTGTGTCCCCGCAGGGTCACCGCTGTTTCCCACTGTGTCCCGCTCTGTTCCGTGGTGTCCCTCTGTGTCCCCCGCTATGTCCCCCGCTTTGTCCCCGCTGTATCCCGCTGTGTCCCGCTGTGTCCCCCGCTGTTTCCCGTTGTGTCCCTGGCTGTGTACCCCGCTGTGTCCCGCTGTGTCACACTGTGTCCCTGGGTGTACCCCTTTGTCCACCGCTGTGTCCCCCGCTGAGTCCCCGCTGTGTCCCCGCTGTGTCCCGCAGTGTCCTCGCTGTGTCCCCCGCTGTCTTCCACACTGTCCCATGCTGTGTCTCACGCTTTGTCCCCGCTGTGTCCCGCTGTGTCCCGCTGTGTCCAGCTGTGTACTGCTGTGTCCCCCGCTGAGTCCCGCTGTGTCCCCCGCTGTGTCCCGCTGTGACCAGCTGTGTCCTCGCTGTGTCCCACGCTGTGTCCGCTGTGA
>NW_012318980.1:0-1817 GCF_000151885.1 Dipodomys ordii
AAGATATAAATAACAATAGAGAAAGGAAAAAAAAGGATAAGAGAAAGTACGGGAAGGGAGAAAGGAACAAAGAAGATAACAGTGTGAAACATAAAAAAAAATATAAACAATAAGATCAGAGTCAAAAAAGAAATATCATCCTTCACCTTCTCCTAAGTCTGATTCTCAATCAGCTTAAGCATCTTCTGCTTACTCCTGCATCTCCTTCTGCATCTCCTACTGCTAGTGCTTGTCACTTATGCTTCTGCTACAGCTTCTCCTTCTCCTTTCTTTTGCTCCTCCTTTTGCTTCTCCTTCTTCTGCTTTTCCTGCTTCTCCTCCTGCTTCTGCTTCTTCTGCTTTCCCTCCTTCTCTTCCTGCTTCTCCTTCTGTTTCTGCTTCTCTTTCTGCTTCTGCTTCTTGTCCTTCTCCTGTTTCTTCTGCTTCTGCTTCTCAAGTTTCTGCATCTCCTGCTTCTCCTTCTGCTGCTCTTTCTGCTTCTCCTGCTGCTTTTCCTTCTCCTGCTCCTTCTTCTGATTCTCTTTCTGCTTCTCCTTCTGTTTCTCCTACTCCTTCTCCTTCTCGTTCTTCTGCTTTTACTTCTGCTTCTCCTTCTGCTTCTGCATCTTCTGCTTCTTCTGCTACTGCCTCTGCTTCTTCTGTTTCTTCTGCTTCCCCTTCTGCTTCTCCTTCTGCTTTTGCTTCTCTTTCTGCTTCTGCTTCTCCTTCTGCTTCTCCAGATTCTGCTTCTTCTGCTTCTCCTGCTTCTCTTTCTGCTTCAGGTTCTGCTTCTGCTTCTTTGGCTTCTTCTGCTTCTGCTTCTCCTGCTGCTGCTTCTTCTGCTTCTCCTGCTTCTCTTTCTGCTTTTCCTTCTGTTTCTGCTTCTCCTTCTGCTTCTTCTCCTTCCTATGTTTCTCCTGCTTCTGCTTCTCCTCCTTCTCGTTGTGCTTCTCTTTCTGCTTCTCTTTCTGCTTCTCCTTCTCCTTCTTCTGCTTCTCCTTCAATTTCTCCTTCTGCTTCTCATTTTGCTTCTGCGTCTTCTGTTTATTCTGCTTCTCCTGCTTGTGCTTCTCCTGCTTCTCCTACTTCTCGTGCTGCTTCTCCTTCTGCGTCTCTTTCTGCTTCTGCTTATCCTTTTGCTTCTCCTACTCCTAATCCTTCTCTTTCGCCTTCTCCTTCTCCTTCTGCTTCTCCTGCTTCTCCTTCTGCATCTTCTACTGCTTCTGCTTCTGCTTCTGCTGCTTCTTCTGCTTCTGCTTCTCCTTCTTCTGCTTCTCCTTCTGATTCTGCTTCTTATGCTTATTCTTTTTCTTCTGCTTCTGCTTCTCCTGCTTCTGCTTCTCCTGCTTCTGCTTCTTCTGCTTCTCCTGCTTCTCCTTCTCATTCTCCTTCTCTTTCTGCTTCTGCTTATCCTTCTGTTTCTCCTACTCCTAATCCTTCTCTTTCTCCTTCTCCTTCTTCTTCTTCTGCTTCTCCTGCTGCTTCTTCTTCTGCTTCTTCTGCTTTTTCTGTTTCTTTTCCTTCTGCTTCAGCTTCTGCTTCTTCTGCTTCTCCTTCTGCTTCTCCTTCTCCTTCTGCTCTTCTCCTTCTGCTTCTTCTGTTTCTGCTTCTCCTGCTTCTTCTTCTTCTGCTTCTCCTACTTCTCCATCTGCTTCTCCGTCTCCTTCTCCTTCTCCTTCAATTTCTCCTTCTTGTGCTTCTCATTCTGCATCTGCTTCTGCTTCTCCTGCTTCTGCTTCTTATGTATCTCCATAAACTTCTTAATCAGCTTCTCTTTCTGCTTCTTATTCTGCTTCTGCTCCTCCTACTCCTAATCCTTCTCTTTCTCCTTCATCTTC
>NW_012318981.1:0-1817 GCF_000151885.1 Dipodomys ordii
TCATGGGGTGCACAGTGGGACACAGCGGGGGACACAGCTAGGACACATTGGGACACAGCTGTACTCAGCGGAGGACACAACAGTACACATTGGGACACAGTGGGACAGAGTGAGGACAAATCAGGGACATAGCGGGGGACACAGCGGGACACAGTGTGGGACACAGAGGTGTACACAGCGGGACACAGAGGGGAACACAGCGAGGACACAGCGGGACCCAGCGGGACACAGCGTCGATACAGTGGGAACACAGCGGGACACAGCGGGACACAGTGGGGACACAGCAGTAGACACAGAGGGACCCAGCGGGGAACACAGTGGGACAGAGCAGGGGACACAAGGAGGACACAGCGGGACACAGCGGGGACCCAGCGGGGACTCACCGGGGAATACAGTGGGGGACAAAACGGGAGAGCACCGGACATTGCGGGACACAGCAGGACACAGCTGGGACAGTGCGGGAACATAGCAGGACACAGTGGGATACAGAGCGGGACACAGCGGGACACAGCGGGGGACACAGCGAGAAACAGCGGGGGACACAGCGAGGACACAGCGGGACACAGCGTGGACCAAGCGGGACACAGCGGGACACAGCGGAGGACAAAGCGGGACACAGCGAGGGATACAACGAGGACACAGCGGCACAGAGCGGGGGACACAGCATGGACAAAGCATGAGACACAGCGGGGGACAGAGCGGGAGACAGCGGGGACACAGCGGGGACTCAGCGGGGGACACAGCGGGGGATACAGCTGGACACCACGGAACACAGCGGGACACACAGGAAACAGCGGTGACCCTGCGGGTCACAGCGGGACACAGCGAAGGACACAGCTAGGACACATTGGGACACAGCGGGGACACAGCGGGACTCAGCGGAGGATCCAGCAGTACACAGCGGGACACAGTGAGACACAGCAGGGACACATCAGGGACACAGCGGGGGACACAGCGGGACACAGCGGGGGACACAGAGGGGTACACGGCGGGACACAGCATGGAATACAGCGAGGACACAGCGAGAACCAGCGGGACACAGTGTCGATACAGTGGGAACACAGCGGGACACAGCGGGACACAGCAGGGACACAGCAGTAGACACAGCAGGACCCAGCGGGGAACACAGTGGGACAGAGCAGGGGACACAGGGAGGACAAAGCGGAACACAGCGGGTACACAGCGGGGACTCACCGGGGAACACAGTGGGGGACAAAGCGGGACTGCACGGGACACAGCGGGACACAGCGGGGACACTGCGGGAACATAGCAGGACACAGCGGGATACACAGCGGGACACAGCGGGGGACACAGCGAGAAACAGCGGGGGACAGAGCGAGGACACAGCGGGACACAGCGGGGGACACAGCGAGGACACATCGGGACACAGCGGGGGGCACAGCAGGACACAGCGGGACACAGCATGGGACACAGCAAGGACACAGCGGAATACATCGGGGGACACAGCGGGACACAGCGGGGACACAGCAGTGGACACAGCGGGACACAGCGGGGGACACAGCGGGACACAGCAGGGGACACAGTGGGGGACACAACAAGACACAGCGGGACACAGCGGGGGATAAAGGGGGGACACAGCGGGATACAGCGGGGGACACAGCGAGGACACATTGGGACACAGCGGGATACAGCGGGACTGAGCGGTGGACACAGCAGTACACAGCGGGACACAGCGGGACACAGCGGGGAAACAGCAGGGACACATGGGGGACACAGGGAGGACACAGCAGGACACAGCGGGGACACAAACGGGGACTCACCTGGGGAACACAGCGGGGGACAAAGCGGGGCACCAT
>NW_012318982.1:0-1817 GCF_000151885.1 Dipodomys ordii
TCATGTCCGCTGTGTCCCGCTGTGTCCCTGGTGTGTCCTCGCTGTGCAACCGCTGAGTCCCTCTGTGTCCCCGCTGTGTCCCACTGTATCCCCCGCTGTGTCCCCGCTGTGTCCCCGCTGTGTCCTCCTGTGTCCTGCTGTGTCCTTGCTGTGTCCTTCTGTATCCCGCTGTGTCCCCGGCTGTGTCCCCCACTATTTCCCCACTGTGACCCGCTGTGTCCATGCTGTGTCCCGCTGTGTCCCCGCTGTGTCCCCGCTGTGTCCCCCGCTGTGTCCCCCGCTGTGTCCCCGCTGTGTGCCACTCTGTCCCCACTGTGTCCCGCTTTGTCCCGCTGTGTCCCCCGCTTTGTCCCGCTGTGTCCCCCACTGTGTCCGGTTGTGTTTCCCACTGTGTCCCACTGTGTGCCCCCTTTGTTCCCCTCTGTGTCCTGCTGTGTTCCTTGCTGTGTCCCCGCTGTGTCCCGATGTGTCCCTGCTGTGTAACGCTGGGTCCTCCTTTGTGTCCTGCTGTATCCTCCGCTGTGTCCTGCTGTGTCCCCCTGTGTCCTGCTGTGTCCCTTGCTGTGTCGCCCACTGTGTCCCGCTGTGTCCCGCTGTGGCCTTGCTGTGTCCCTTGCTGTGTCCCTCTGTGTCCCGCTTTGTCCTCGCTGTGTCCCCTGCTATATCCCGCTGTGTTCCCTGCTCTGTCCTGCTGTGTCCCCGCTGTGCCCCGCTGTGTCCCCCGCTATATCCTTTTCTGTCCCCCGCTGTGTCCCCCACTGTGTCCCACTGTGTCCCCCACTGTGTCCCGCTGAGTCCCGCTGTGTCCCCGCTGTCCGCCGGTGTGTCACCGCTGTCCCCCGCTGTATCCCACGCTGTGTCCCACTGTTTCCTCGCTGTGTCACTGTGTCCCTGCTGTGTCTCCGCTGTGTCCCTCTTTGTCCCGCTCTGTCCCCTGCTGTGTCCCTCTGTGTGCCCACTTTGTTCCCCTCTGTGTCCTGCTGTGTCCCCTGCTGTGTCCCCTTTGTGTCCCGCTGTTTCCCCCGCTTTTTTCCCCGCTGTGTCCCGCTGTGGCCTTGCTGTGTCCCGCTGTTTCCTCGCTTTGTCCCTGTTGTTTCCCGCTATGTCCTGCTGTGTCCGGCTGTGTCCCCGCTGTCCCCCGCTGTGTCCCTTGCTGTGTCCCTGCTGTGTCCAGCTGTGTCCCGTTTTGTCCCGCTGTGTCCCGCTGTGTCCCCGCTTTGTCCCCTGCTTTGTCCCCGCTGTGTCCCGCTGTGTCCCGCTCTGTCCCCCGCTGTGTCCCGCTGTGTCCCCTGCTGTGTCCCCTGCTGTGTCCCGCTGTGTCCCCTTGTGTCCTTGCTGTGTCCCCGCTGTGTCCTGCTGTGTCCCTCTGTGTCTCAGCTGTCCCCCGCTCTGTCCCCTGCTGTGTCCCCCGCTGTGTCCCGCTGTGTCCCCGCTGTGTCCCCGCTGGGTCCCGCTGGGTCACGCTGTGTCCCCGTTGTGTCCCCGCTGTGTCCCGCTGTGTCCCTGGTGTGTCCTCACTGTGTAACCGCTAAGACCCTCTGGGTCCCCGCTGTTTCCCACTGTGTCCCCTGCTGTTTCCCCGCTGTGTCCCCGCTTTGTCCTCCTTTGTCCCGCTGTGTCCTCGGTGTGTCCTTCTGTATCCCGCTGTGTCCCCCGCAGTGTCCCCCACTATTTCCCCGCTGTGATTTGCTGTGTCCATGCTATGTCCCCCGCTGTGTCCCGCTGTGTCCAGCTGTGTCCCCCGCTGTGTTCCCCGCTGTGTCCCACTTTGTCATCGATGTGTCTCTGCTGTGTCCCGCTGTCGCGCTGTGTCCCGC
>NW_012318983.1:0-1817 GCF_000151885.1 Dipodomys ordii
ATCTTTTTTTTTTGACGGGAAGGAAATAGCGTGACCCAGTGGGACTCTCAGTCTATAGAGCTGGGACACAACGTGGTAAACTGCTAGGGACACATCTGGACACTGCGGGGGACACAGCGAGGACACAGCGGGACAAAGCGGGACACAGCGGGGGACACAGCGGGACCCAGTGGGAGACCCAGTGAGGACACAGCAGGACACAGCGGGGGACAAAGGGGGACACAGCGGGGAACACAGCGGGGGACACAGTGGGACACAGCGAGGAACACAGCAAGGACACAGGGGGGACACAGCGGGACACAGCGTCGATACAGCGGGCACACAGCGTTACACAGCGTGGTACACAGCTGTGGACACAACGGGACACAGTGGGGGCACAGCTGGACACAGCGGGACACAGTGGGACACAGCGGGGACAAAGCGTGAGACACAGCGGAGGACAGAGCTGGAGACAGCGGGGGACACAGCGGGGGACACAGCAGGACACAGTGGGGAACACAGCGAGGACACAGCATTACACAGCGTGGTACACACTGTGGACACAACGGGACACAGTGGGGGCACAGCCGGACACAGCGGGACACAGTGGGACACAGCACAGCGGGGACAAAGCGTGAGACACAGCGGGGGACAGAGAGGGAGACAGCAGGGGACACAGCGAGGAAATAGCGGGACACAGCGGTGACACAGCGGGGACTCAGCGGGGGACACAGTGGGACACAGCGAGGGACACAGCGGGACACAGCGGGGGACACTTCGGGACACAGTGTGGGACAGAGCGTGGGACACAGCGAGACACAGCGGGAACAAAGCTGGACACAGCGAGGTACACAGAGGGACACAGCAGGGACACAGCGGGGAAACAGCATGACACAAAAGGACACCGCTGGACACAGCGGGGTACACAGCGGGACACAGCAGGCACACAGCGTGGACACAGAGGGACACAGCAGGGACAGAGCGGGACACAGTCGGACACAGCGGGGGACACAGCGGGGGACACAGCGGGACACAGCTGGGGACCCAGCGAGGACACAGCGGGACAAAGCGGGGGACACAGCGAGGACACAGCAGTGGACACAACGGGGGACACAGCAGGACACAGCGGGGAACACAGCGAGGACACAGCAGGACACAGCGGGAAACACTGCGATGTCACAGCGGGGGACAAAGCGGGACAACATGGGACACAGTGGGACACAGTGGGACACAGCGGGGACACTGCAGGGGCACAGCGGGACAAAGCGGGCGACAGAGCAAGACACAGCAGGGGACACATCGGGGGACAGTAGGGGACAGAGAGGGGACACAGCGGGACACAGCGGGGGACACAGAGGGGTACACAGCGGGACACAGCCGGAAACACAGCGCGGACACAGCGGGACACACCGGGACAAAGCGTCAATACAGCGGGGACAGAGAGGGTCACAGCAGGGACACAGCGGGACACAGCGGGGGACACAGCGGGACACAGCGGGGACACAGCGGGACTCAGCGGGGGACACAGCAGTATACAGCTGGACACAGCGGGGACACAGCGGGACACAGCGGGGGACACAGCGGGACACAGCAGGGACACAGCGGGACACAGCGGGACACAGCGGGGGACACAGCGGAACACAGCGTGGGACACAGCGAGGACACAGCAGGACACAGCGGCGACACAGCAGGGACACAGCAGGGACACAGCGGGGACACAGCAGGGGACACAGCGGGACACAACGGGGAACACACCGAGGACACAGCGGGACCCAGCAGGACACAGCGTCGATACAGTGGGGATCCAGCAGGACACAGCGGGGTACACAGCTGGGTGA
>NW_012318984.1:0-1817 GCF_000151885.1 Dipodomys ordii
TCTCTTTCTGCTTCTCCTTCTGTTTCTACTTCACTTTCTGCTTCTCCTTCTGCTTCTCGATCTGCTTCTGCTATTTCTCCTTCTTCTGTTTCTTCTTCTTCTGCTTCTCCTGCTTCTCATCTGCTTCTCTTCGTCTGCTTCTCTTTCTGCTTCTGCTTCTCCTTCTGCTTCTCCAGATTCTGCTTCTTCTCCTTCTCCTGCTTCTCCTTCTGCTTCAGGTTCTGCTTCTGCTTCTTCGGCTTCTTCTGCTTCTGCTTCTCCTGCTGCTGCTTCTTCTGCTTCTCCTGCTTCTCCTTCTGCTTTTCCTTTTGTTTCTGCTTCTCCTTCTGCTTTTGCTTCTTGTCCTTCTCCTGTTTCTTCTGCTTATGCTTCTCCTGTTTCTGCTTCTCCTGCTTCTCCTTCTGCTGCTCTTTTTGCTTCTCCTTCTGCTTTTCCTTCTCCTGCTCCTTCTTCTGCTTCTCTTTCTGCTTCTCCTTCTGTTTCTTCTTCTCCTTCTCCTTCTCGTTCTTCTGCTTTTCCTTCTGCTTCTCCTCCTTCTGCATCTTCTGCTGCTTCTGCTACTGCGTCTACTTCTTCTGTTTCTTCTACTTCTCCTTCTGCTTCTCCTTCTGCTTTTTCTTCTCTTTATGCTTCTGTTTCTCCTTCTGCTTCTCCAGATTCTGCTTCTTCTCCTTCTACTGCTTCTCCTTCTGCTTCAGTTTCTGCTTCTGCTTCTTCGGCTTCTTCTGCTTCTGCTTCTCCTGCTGCTGCTTCTTCTGCTTCTCCTGCTTCTCCTTCTGCTTTTCCTTCTGTTTCTGCTTTTCCTTCTGCTTCTGCTTCTTCTCCTTCTGTTTCTTCTGCTTCTGCTTCTCCTGCTGCTGCTTGTCCTGCTTCTCGTTCTGCTTGTCTTTCTGCTTCTCCCTCTCCTTCTCCTTCTTCTTCTGCTTCTCCTTCTGATTATATTTCTCCTTCTGCTTCTCATTCTCCTTCTGCGTCTTCTGTTTTTTCTGCTTCTCCTGCTTCTGCTTCTTCTGCTTCTCCTGCTTCTCGTGCTGCTTCTCCTTCTGCTTCTCTTTCTGCTTCTGCTTATCCTTCTGCTTCTCCTACTCCTAATCCTTCTCTTTTGCCTTCTCATTCTTCTGCTTCTGCTTCTCCTGCTGCTTCTGCTTCTGTTTATTCTACTATTTCTGTTTCTTCTGCTTCTGCTTCAGATTGTGCTTCTTCTGTTTCTCCTTCTGCTTCAGATTCTGCTTCTGCTTCGTCGCCTTCTTCTGTTTCTTCTTCTTCTGCTTCTCCTGCTTCTTCTGCTTCTCCTGCTTCTCTTTCTGATTCTCCTTCTTCTTCTGCTTCTCCTTCTGCTTCTGCTCTTCTCCTTCTGTTTCTTTTGCTTCTGTTTCTTCTGCTTCTTCTTCTTCCGTTTCTTCTGATTCTACTTCTACTTCTGCTTCTCCTTCTTCTCCTTCTCTTTCTGCTTCTACTTATACTTCTTCTGATTTTCCTGCTTCTCCTTCTTGTTCTCCTTCTGTTTCTGCTTCTCTTTCTGCTTCTGCTTCTCCTTCTGCTGCTCCTTCTCCTTCTGCTTCTCCCTCTGATTCTGCTTCTTATGCTTATTCTTTTTCTTCTGCTTCTGCTTCTCCTGCTTCTGCTTCTTCTGCTTCTACTGCTTCTCCTTATGCTTCTCCTTCTCCTTCTCCTTCTTCTTCTTCTTCTTCTTCTTCTTCTTCTTCTTCTTCTTCTTCTTCTTCTTCTTCTTCTTCTTCTTCTTCTTCTTCTTCTTCTTCTTCCTCTTCTTTTTCTAAATTCTTCTTCTTCTTCTTCTTCTTCTTCTTCTTCTTCTT
>NW_012318985.1:0-1817 GCF_000151885.1 Dipodomys ordii
TGAGTAATAGTAAAAATTATATTGGAATCGTTTAAAAATCCCAGTTACATCTAAAAATAACACATAGTTTTATAACTAATGCTGAAAAAATAAAATTGTTTATGAGAAAAACCAGAAGTTTCAAAGCTTGCTTTTTAAAATTGATTTGAATCTGAGTTTGTTGGCTCATTCCTGTAATCCTCGATAATCTGAGTCTGAGATCTAAGGATAGTTGTTCAAAGCCAGCCTGGGAAGAAAAGTCTGTGAGACTCTTATCTCCAACAAACCACCTAAAACCAGAGACTGCACTGTAGCTCACGTAGTACAGTGGCAGCTGTGATCTGAAGAGGTGAGGCAGAGTGCCTAAGCCCAGAGTTCAAGGCCCACAACTGACAAAAAATTGACAGAGAGTTTTACTTTATTAATTCATGATTTTTATGAGTGGATGTTCAGTGAAAATGTCAGTGGTTTTTATATTTTGTGGTGACTTAAATTAATCAAAAAAACTCTGATTCTATAACAGCATAAATTTTGTGGGTAATGGTTAAGACCAAGTTGCCTTTTTGACATAAATATATTTATATCACCCCCCCAAAAAAAAGAGGAACAAAAGAAATATATTCCAGAAACTTACTCTATAAATCTGTGAGTTTGTTTTAACTTTTAATATAAAATTAAAGTAATACTGGATAATATGAACCCATTTAAATTTCCTCATCCTTGTCATTTAAGATACTTTAAAAAGAAATTCAACAGGTGACAGTGTTTTTTATTACTTTTCCAAAGAAATGTTCATTTCATCATTATAATATATAGCACACTATACCCAGAAAGCATTTGTTAAGGAAAAAAAATCCCATTCTTTGGTTTGCTTCAATAAGTTTTCCTTCAGCAAACTTTTATGAAATAGCATGCTTTCATTCATTGTGCTTTCCAAAATATATCTCACAAATGCCAACAATTCAGCACAACCTGAAACATCTGTGGATTTTTCCACTTAGGGTACATAGTAATCACTTTCCATACTCTTTAGAACCAGCTGCTCACTGGCATTAATTGTTCTATCACTTCCATGCTTTAAAACAACAGCATTTGACAATGGCGTACATTTTAATTGGTTTACCACATTTGGTTTGTTTTCAGCAAGGACTGTCTTCAAGGAAGATGGTAATAGTTGAGGTTTGCAATTATGTATTTGGAAAGGGCTCTAAATTGTGGATATAGAATATCCATTTCAGTGACTAAATATTTAAATTAAATCCTGTAACGTATACTCCTTCAATTTTCTGGCTAAAGTGTTCTACAATCTAGATATTTTTTAAGGAAATATTGTACATGTTTCCTTGGTGACAACATAATGGGAAGATTTAAATTTTACTTTTTTCCTTTTTATATTGTGAAAATACTGTACAGAGGGGTTACAATTACATGGGCAAGATCATGAGTACATTTCTTATCAAGCATTGTAGCCTCCTTCGTTGTCCCCCCCCCATCCCTTCACCCAATCCTCCTCCCCGCTCCCACCAAAGTTGTAAAGTTCGTTTTTCCATATAACGACTTGTACATCTCCTTGTATAACAACTTGTACATCTCATTGTTGGAATGGATCCACCTGTACCCCTATTTAAACATTTCTTTTTTCCCTTCCCCTTCACAAATTATACCAACCTCAAATACAGTGAAAGCAGGGGTTATACCATGGGGGAGGGACATACAAAGCAACAAAGAAATAATCTTATAAATGTGTTAGAAACAATCACCTGAAAGAAAAAGAAAACATTTGAATACATATATTAGGGTTCATTTCCCTAACATCAACTTATCTGACCTTTTCTGCA
>NW_012318986.1:0-1817 GCF_000151885.1 Dipodomys ordii
TCAAGGAGAAGCAGAAAGAGAAGCAGAAGAAGCAGTAGCAGGTGAAGCAGAAGCAGAAGAAACAGAAGAAGCCGAAGAATCAGAAGGAGAACCTGAAGCAGAAGGAGAAGCAGAAGCAGCAGAAGCTGGAAAAGCAGAAGCAGAAGAAACCGAACAAGCAGAAGAAGCAGAAGCAGAACGAGAAGCAGAAGAAGAAGGAGAAAGAGAAGGATTAGGAGTAGGAGGAGCAGAAGCAGAATAAGAAGCAGAAAGAGAAGCAGAAGAAGAAGCAGAAGGAGAAACAGAAGAAGCAGAAGCAGGAGAAGCAGAAGAAGAAGCAGAATGAGAAGCACAAGAAGGCGAAATTGATGGAGAAGGAGAAGGAGACGGAGAAGCAGAAGGAGAAGTAGGAGAAGCAGAAGAAGAAGAAGCAGGAGAAGCAGAAACAGAAGAAGCAGAAGGAGAAGAGCAGAAGCAGAAGGAGAAGCAGAAGGAGAAGCAGAAGAAGCAGAAGCTGAAGCAGAAGAAGAAGAAACAGAAAAAGCAGAAGAAGCAGAAGAAGAAGCAGCAGGAGAAGCAGAAGAAGAAGAAGGAGAAGGAGAAAGAGAAGGATTAGGAGAAGGAGAAACAGAAGGATAAGCAGAAGCAGAAAGAGAAGGAGAATGAGAAGGAGAAGCAGGAGAAGCAGAAGAAGCAGAAGCAGGAGAAGCAGAAGCAGAAGAAACATAGGAAGGAGAAGAAGCAGAAGGAGAAGCAGAAACAGAAGGAAAAGCAGAAAGAGAAGCAAGAGAAGCTGAAGAAGCAGCAGCAGGAGAAGCAGAAGCAGAAGAAGCCGAAGAAGCAGAAGCAGAACCTGAAGCAGAAGGAGAAGCAGGAGAAGCAGAAGAAGCAGAATCTGGACAAGCAGAAGGAGAAGCAGAAGCAGAAAGAGAAGCAAAAGCAGAAGGAGAAGCAGAAGGGGAATAGAAGAAACAGAAGAAGCAGAGGCAGTAGCAGAAGAAGCAGAAGATGCAGAAGCAGAAGGAAAAGTAGAAGAACGAGAAGGAGAAGGAGTAGGAGAAACAGAATGAGAAGCAGAAAGAGAAGCAGAAGGAGCAGGAGAAGGAAAAGCAGCAGGAGAAGCAGAAAGAGCAGCAGAAAGAGCAGCAGAAGGAGAAGCAGGAGATGCAGAATCAGGAGAAGCAGAAGCATAAGAAACACGAGAAGGACAAGAAGCAGAAGCAGAAGGAGAAGCAGAAACAGAAGGAGAAGCAGAAAGAGAAGGAGGGGAAGCAGAAGAAGCAGAAGCAGGAGAGGCAGAAGCATAAGAATCCGAAGAAGCAGAAGCAGAACCTGAAGCAGAAGGAGAAGCAGAAGAAGCAGAATCTGGAGAAGCAGAATGAGAAGCAGAAGGAGAAGCAGTAGCAGAAAGAGAATCAAAAGCAGAAGGAGAAGCAGAAGAAACAGAAGAAGTAGAAGCAGTAGCAGTTGTAGCAGAAGCAGAAGGAGAAGCAGAAGAAAAAGCAGAAGAACAAGAAGGAGAAGGAGAAACAGAAGGAGAAGCAGAAGGAGAAGCAGAAAGAGAAGCAGGTAAAGCAGATGAAGAAGAAGCAGAAGGAGAAGCAAAAGGAGAAGCAGAAGAAGGAGAAGGAGAAGCAGAAGCAGAAGAAGATGCAGAAGGAGAAGCAGGAGAAGCAGAAGAAGCCGAAGCAGAAGGAGAATCAGGAATAGAAGAAGAAGCAGAAGCAAACGGAGAAGCAAAAGGAGGAGGAGAAGGAGAAGCAGAAGCAGAAGAAGAAGCATAAGGACAAGCACAAACAGAAGGAGATGCAGAAGGAGAAGCAGGAGAAGCAGAAGAA
>NW_012318987.1:0-1817 GCF_000151885.1 Dipodomys ordii
TTTCCCGCTGTGACCCCCTTTGGTCCGCTGTGTCCCCGCTATGTCCCTGCTGGGTCCCGCTGTGTCCTCGGGGTGTCCCCCGCTGTGTCCCGCTGTGTCCTCGCTGTGTTCCCCGCTGTATCGACGCTGTGTCCCGCTGGGTCCCGCTCTGTCTCCCGCTGAGTCCCCGCTGTGTCCCGCTAAGTCCCCGCTGTGTCCTGCTGTGTCCTCGCTCTGTTCCCCGCTGTGTCTCACGCTTTTTACCCGCTGTGTCCCACTGTACTCCGCTGTGTCCCGCTGTGTCGCCCACTGTGTCCCTTTGTGTCCCCAACTGTGTACCCCGCTGTGTCCCGCTGTGTCCCTGCTGTATCAACGCTGTGTCCCGCTGTGTCCCGCTGTTTCCTCGCTGTGTTCCCCATTGTGTCCCGCTGTGTCCTCCGCTGTGTCCCCCACTGTGTCCTGCTGTGTCCCACGATGTGTCCCGTTGTGTCCCGCTGTGTCCCCCGCTGTGTCCCTGCTGTGTCCCTGCTGTGTCCCGCTGTGTCCAGCTGTGTCCTCGCTGTGTCCCACGCTGTGTTCTGCTGTGTCCCCTGCTGTGTACCGTGTGTCCCCAGCTGTGTACCCCGCTGTGTCCCGCTGTGTCCCCGCTGTATCGATGCTGTGTCCCGCTGTGTCCCGCTGGGTCCTTGCTTTGTCCCCCGCTCTATCCCGCTGTGTCCCCCGCTGTGTCCTGCTGTGTCTACTGCTGTGTCCCTGCTGTGACCCGCTGTGTCTCGCTGTATCCAACTGTGTCCTCGCTGTGTCCCACGCTGTGTTCAGCTGTGTCCTCACTGTGTCACCGATGTGTCCCTTTGTGTCCTTGCTGTGTTCCCCGCTGTGTCCCACTGTGTACCCGGCTGTGTCCGTCTATGTTCCCGCAGTGTCCCCGCTGTTTCCCGCTATGTACTCCGTTGTGTCCAGCTGTGTCACCGCTGTGTCCCGCTGTGTCCCCTCTCTGTCTCCGCTGTCCCCCGTTGTGTCCCCCGCTATGTCCCGTTGTGTCCCACTGTGTCGCCCTCTTTGTCCCGCTGTGTCCCCAGCTTTGTCCCTCTGTGTGACTGCTGTTTCCCCACTGTGTCCTGCTGTGTCCCCCGCTGTCACCCGCTGTGTCCCGCTGTTTCCTCGTTGTGTCCCCCGTTGTGTCCCGGTGTGACCCACGATTTGTCCCGCTGTGTCCCGCTGTGTCCCCGCTGTGTCCCGCTGTATCCCAGCTGTGTGCTCGCTGTGTCCCGCTGTGTACCCCGCTGTGTCCAGCTGTGTCCCCGCTGTGTCCCGATGAGTCCCCTCTCTGTCCTCCGCTGTATCCCGCTGTGTCCCGCTGTGTCCCCTGCTTTGTCTCGCTGTGTCCCCGCAGTGTCACCGCTGTGTCCCACTGTGTCACACTGTGCCCCGTGGTGTCCCGCTTTGTCCCCCGCTGTGTCCACCTCTGAGTCCCCTCTGTGTCCCCACTGTGTCCTGCTGTATCCTCGCTGTGTCCCCACTGTGTCCCGCTGTGTCCCCCGCTGTGTCCTGCTGTGTCTACTGCTGTGTCTACTGCTGTGTCCCTGCTGTGACCCGCTGTGTCCCGCTATGTCATGCTCTGTCCTCGCTGTGTCCCATGCTGTGTTCTGCTGTGTCCTCGCTGTGTCCCCCGATGTGTCCCTTTGTGTCCTTGCTGTGTTCCCCGCTGTGTCCCACTGTGTACCCCTCTGTGTGACCCTCTGTGTCCCGCTGTGTCTCCCGCTGTGTCCTGGTGTGCCCGGCTGTGTACTGCTGTGTCCTCCGCTGAGTCCAGCTGTGTCCCAGCTGTGTCCCGCTGT
>NW_012318988.1:0-1817 GCF_000151885.1 Dipodomys ordii
AGAGCGGGACACAGCGGGGGACACAGCGGGACACAGCGTGGGCACAGGGAGGACAGAACGGGACACAGCGGGGGACAGAGCGAGGACACATTGGGACACATTGGGACACAGCGGGACTCAGCGGGGGACACAGCAGTCCACAGCGGGACACAGCGGGGACACAGCAGAGACACAGCGGGGGACACAGCGGGACACAGAGGGGGACACAGGGATGACACAGTGGTACCCAGCGGGACCCAGCGTCGATACAGCAGGGACACGCGGAACACAGTGGGGTACACAGCTGGGGACACAGCGAGGACACAGCGGGACACAGCGGGACACAGCGGGGACACTGCGGGAACATAGCAGGACACAGCAGGGTACACAGCGGGACACAGCTGGGGACACAGCGGGGACACAGCGGGACACAGCGGAACACAGCGTGAGACAAAGCGGGAGACAGCAGGGGACACAGCGAGGACACAGGGGGACACAGCGGCGACACAGAGGGGACTCAGCGGGGGACAAAGCGGGAGACAGCGGGGGACACAGCGAGGACACAGCAGCACACAGCGGCCACAAAGAGGGGACTCAGCGGTGGACACAGCGGGGGACAAAGAGGGACACCACGGGACACAGTGTGAAACAGTGGGACAAAGCGGGACACTGCGGGGACACAGCAGGAAAAAGCGGGGGACACAGCGGGACACAGCGGGCACACAGCGGGGACACAGCGGGACACAGCGGGACACAGCGGGGACAGAGCGGGACACAGTCGGACACAGCGGGACACAGCGGGGGACACAGCGGGAGACAAAGAGGGACACCACGGAACACAGCGGGACACAGCAGGAAACAGCAGTGACACTGCGGGGACACAGTGGAACACAGCGGGGGACACAGCGGGAAACAGAGGGGGACACAGCGGGACACAGTGGGGTACACAGCCGGATACAGCAGGGGAAACAGTGGGGGACACAGCGGGACACAGCGTGACACAGCGAGGACACAGCGGGACAGAGCGGGACACTGCAGGGCACAGCGGGGGACACAGCGGGACACAGCGGGGGACAAAGCGAGGACACAGCGGAACACAGAGTGGGACACAGTGAGGACACAGCGGGACACAGCGGGACACAGCGGGACACAGCCGGGTCCCAGCAGTGGACACAGCGGGACACAGCGGTGGACACAGCGGGACACAGAGGGAGACACATGGAGGACTCAGCGGGACAAAGCGGGGACACAGCGGCGACTCACCGGGGGACACAGCGGGGGACAAAGCGGGACACCACAGAACACAGTGGGAAACAGCGGGACACAGCGGGGAAACTGCGGGGAAACAGGGGGACAAAGCGTGGGACACATAGGGACACAGCGGGGGACACAGTGGGGGACACAGCGGGACACAGCGGGGAACACAGCGAGGACACAGCAGGACCCAGCGGTACACAGCGTCGATACAGCGGGGACACAGCGTTACACAGCGTGGTGCACAGCTGTGAACACAACGGGACACAGTGGGGGCACAGCGAGACACAGAGGGACACAGCGAGAACACAGTGGGACACAGCGCTGACACTGCGGGGGACACAGCGGGGGACACAGCGGGGGACACAGCCGGACACAGCGGGACACAGCGGGGGACACAGGGGGGACACAGCAGGACCCAGCGCGGGACACAGCGAGGACACATTGGGACACAGCGGGACTCAGCGGGGGACACAGCAGTACACAGCGGGACACAGCGGGACACAGCGGGGGACACAGAGGAGTAAACAGCGGGACACTGCGGGGAACACAGCGAGGACACAGCGGGACCAAGCGGGACTGAT
>NW_012318989.1:0-1817 GCF_000151885.1 Dipodomys ordii
TTTGCTGCTCCTTTTCCGTCTTCTCATACTCCCTCTGATTCTGCTTCTTATGCTATCTTTTCATCTGCTTCTCCTGCTTCTGCTTCTTCTGCTTCTACTGCTTCTCCTTATGCTTTTGATTCTCTTTCCGCTTCTGCTTCTCCTTCAGCTTCTCATTCTGCTTCTTCAGATTCTGCTTCTTCTGCTTCTCCTGCTTCTCCTTCTGCTTCTTCGGATTCTTATGCTTCTGCTTCTCCTGCTGCTGGTTCTTCTGTTTCCCCTCCTTCTCTTTCTGCTTCTCCTTCTGTTTCTGCTTCTCCTTCTGCTTCTGCTTCTTGTCCTTCTCCTGTTTCTTCTGCTTCGGCTTCTTTTGTTTCTGTATCTCCTGCTTCTACTTCTGCTGCTCTTTCTGCTTCTCCTGCTGCTTTTCCTTCTCCTGCTCCTTCTTCTGCTTCTCTTTCTGCTTCTCCTCCTGTTTCTCCTTCTCCTTCTCCTTCTCGTTCTTCTGCTTTTCCTTCTGTTTCTCCTTCTGCTTCTGCATCTTCTGCTTCTTCTGCTACTGCCTCTCCTTCTTCTGTTTCTTCTGCTTCTCCTTCTGCTTTTGCTTCTCTTTCCGCTTCTGCTTCTCCTTCTGCTTCTCCAGATTCTGCTTCTTCTGCTTCTCCTTATGCTTCAGGTTCTGCTTCTGCTTCTTCGGCTTCTTCTGCTTCTGCTTCTCCTGCTGTTGCTTCTCCTGCTTCTCTTTCTGCTTTTCCTTCTTTTTCTGCTTCTCCTTCTGCTTTTTCTCCTTCTTCTGTTTCTTCTGCTTCTGCTTCTCCTGCTTCCGCTTCTCCTGCTTCTCGTTCTGCTTCTCTTTCTGCTTCTCTTTCTCCTTCTTCTGCTTCTCCTTCAGCTTCTGCTTCTCCTTCTGCTTCTGCTTCAATTTCTCCTGCTTCTCATTCTGCTTCTGTGTCTTCTGTTTCTTCTGCTTCTCCTGCTTCTCCTACTTCTCGTGCTGCTTCTCCTTCTGCGTCTCTTTCTGCTTCTGCTTATCCTTTTGCTTCTCCTACTCCTAATCCTTCTCTTTCGCCTTCTCCTTCTTCTTCTTCTGCTTCTCGTGGTGCTTCTGCTTCTGCTTATTCTACTGTTTCTGTTTCTTCTGCTTCTGCTTCAGATTGTGCTTCTTCTATTTCTCCTTCTGCTTCTGATTCTGCTTCTGCTTCTTCGGCTTCTCCTGTTTCTTCTGCTTCTGCTTCTCCTGCTTCATCTGCTTCTCCTGCATCTCTTTCTGCTTCTCCTTCTTCTTCTGCTTCTCCTTCTGCTTCTGCTTCTGCTCTTCTCCTTCTTCTGTTTCTTTTGCTTCTGTTTCTTCTTCTTCTTCTTCTTCTGTTTCTTCTGATTCTACTTCTGCTTCTCCTTCTTCTCCTCTTTCTGCTTCTACTTCTGCTTCTTCTGATTCTCCTGCTTCTCCTTCTTGTTCTCCTTCTGTTTCTGCTTCTCTTTCTGCTTCTCCTTCTCCTTCTGCTGCTCCTTCTCCTTCTCCTTCTTCTGCTTCTCCCACTGCTTCTGCTTCTGCTTCTTTTGCTTATTCTTTTTCTTCTGCTTCTGCTTCTCCTGCTTCTGCTTCTACTGCTTCTCATTATGCTTCTCCTTATGCTTCTCCTTATGCTGCTGCTTCTTCTTTTTCTTCCTCCTCTTCTTCTTCTTCTTCTTCTCTTTCTTCTGCTTCTGCTTTTCCTGCTTCTTCTGCTTCTACTGCTTCTCTTACTGCTTCTCATTCTGCTTCTGCTTCTCCTTCTGCTTCTCCTATTGCTTCTGTTGCACTTGCTTATCCTTCTCCTTCTCCTACTTCTGCTTCT
>NW_012318990.1:0-1817 GCF_000151885.1 Dipodomys ordii
CAGCGGGACACAGCGGGACACAGCAGGGGACACAGCGGAACACAGCGTGGGTACACAGCGAGGACACAGCAGGACACAGCGGGACACAGTGGCGACACAGCAGGGACACAGCAAGGACACAGCGGGGACACAGTGGGGGCACAGCGGGACACAGCGGGACACAGTGGGACACAGTGGGGACAAAGCGTGAGACACAGTGGGGGACAGAAAGGGAGACAGCAGGGGACTCAGCGAGGAAACAGCGGGACACAGCGGTGACACAGCGGGGACTCAGCGGGGGACACAGTGGGACACAGCGGGGGACACAGCAGGACACAGCGGGGGACACTGCGGGACACAGCGGGGGACACTGCGGGACACAGTGTGGGACAGAGCGTGGGACACAGCGAGACACAGCGGGGACAAACTGGGACACCACGGGACACAGTGGGACACAGCGGGACACAGCGGGGACAGTGCGGGAACATAGCAGGACACAGCGGGGTACACAGCGGGACACAGCAGGACACAGCGGGACCCAGCGGGACACAGCGTCGATACAGCCGGGACAAAGCGTTACACAGCAGGGTACACAGTTGGGGACACAGAGGGTCACAGTGGGGCACACAGCGGGATCCAGTGGGACACAGCGTCGATACAGCGGGCACACAGCGGGACACAGCGGGGTACACAGCTGGGGACACAATGGGACACAGAAGGGGACACAGCGAGGACACAGCGGAACACAGCGGGACACAGCTTGGGACACAGCGGGGACACAGCGGGACACAGCGGGGGACAGAGCGAGGACACAGCGGGATAGAGCGGGACACAGCGTGGAACAAAGTGGGAGACAGCGGGGGACACAGCGGGACACAGCGGGGGACACTGCAGGACACAGTGTGGGACAGAGCATGGCACACAGCGAGACACAGCGGGGACAAATCTGGACACAGAGGGGTACACAGAGGGACACAGCAGGGACACAGAGGGAAACAGTGTGACCCAAAAGGACACAGCTGGACACAGCGGGGTACACAGCGGGACACAGCGGGCACACAGCGGGGACACAGCGGGACACAGCGGGACACAGTGGGGACAGAGCGGGACACAGTCGGACACAACGGGACACAGCGGGGCACACAGCTGGACACAGCGGGGGACACAGCGAGGACACAGCGGGACACAGTGGGGGACACAGCGAGGACACAGTGGTGGACACAACGGGGGACACAGCGGGACACAGCGGGGAACACAGCGAGGACACAGCGGGACACAGCGGGACACAGCGTCGAAACAGAGGGGACTCAGCGGGGGACACAGCGGGGGACACGGCGGGGGACAAAGTGGGACACCACGGGACACAGTGTGACACAGCGGGACACAGCAGGGACACTGGGGAGACACAGCAGGACAAAGCGGGGGACACAGCGGGACACAGCGGGACACAACAGGGGGCACAGCGAGGACACAGCGGGGGACACAGCTGCGGACACAGCGAGACACAGTGGGGAACACAGGGAGGACACAGCGGGACACAACGGGACACAGCGTCGATACAGCGGGGAGGCAGCGTTACATAGCGTGGTACACACTGTGGACACAACAGGACACAGTGGGGGCACAGCGGGACACAGTGGGACACAGCGGGGAGACAGCAGGGACACAGTGGGGGACACAGCGGGACACAGCGGGTTACAGCGGGGAACACAGCGGGACACAGCAGGGGACACAGCGAGGACACAGCGGGTCACAGCGGGACACAGCGTAGGACAAAGCAGGAGACAGCGAGGGACAAAGAGAGGACCCAGCTGGACACAGCGGGGTACACAGCGGGA
>NW_012318991.1:0-1817 GCF_000151885.1 Dipodomys ordii
CCAGCGGGACACAGCCTCGATACAGCGGGATTCACAGAGTTACACAGCAGGTTACACAGCTGGGGACACAAAGGGACACAGTGGTGGACACAGCGGGACACAGCGGGACAGAGTGGGACACAGATGGGATAAAGCGTGAGACACAGCGGGGGACAGAGCGGGAGACAGTGGGGGACACAGCGAGGACACAGCGGGACACAGCGGGGGAAACAGCGGGACACAGTGGTGGACACAGGGGGACAGAGCGGGGGACACAGCGGGACACAGCGGGGGAAACAGCGGGACACAGCGGTGGACACAGCGGGACAGAGCGGGGACACAGTGGGACACAGCGGTGGACACAGCGGGACACAGCGGTGGACACAGCAAGGACACAGTGGGACCCAGCGTGACACAGCGTCGATACAGCGGGGATAGAGTGGGCCACAGCGGTGTACACAGCTGGGGACACAACGGGGCACATCGGGGGACACAGCAAGGACTCAGCGGAACACAGCGTGGGACACAGTGAGGACACAGGGGGACACAGCGGGACACAGCGGGACACAGCAGGAACACAGCAGTAGACACAGCGGGAAACAGCAGGGGACACAGCGGGACACAGCGGGGGACCCAGAGAGGACAGAGCGCGACACAGCGGGGACACAGCGGGGACTCAGCGGGGAACACAGCGGGGGACAAAGCGGGACACCACGGGACACAGCGGGAAACAGCGGTGACCCTGCGGGGACACAGCGGGACACAGCGGGGGACACAGCAAGGACACAGCGGGACACAGCAGGGGACACAGCGAGGACACAGCGGGGGACACAGCGGGGGACACTGCGAGACACAGCGGGGAACACATCGAGGACACAGCGGGACCCAGAGGGACACAGCGTCGATACAGCGGGGACACAGCGTTTACACAGCGGGGTACACAGCTGTGGACACAACGGGGACACAGTGGGGGCACAGCGGGACACAGCAGAACACAGTGGGACACAGCGGGGACAAAGCGTGAGACACAGCAGGGGACAGAGCGGGAGACAGCGGGAGACACAGCGAGGACACAGCAGGACACAGCGGGAGACACAGCGGGACACAGCGTCGATACAGCGGGGACAGAGTGGGCCACAGCGGGGTACACAGCTGGGGACACAATGGGGCACATCAGGAGACACAGCAAGGACTCAGCGGAACACAGCGTGGGACACAGTGAGGACACAGGGGGACACAGCGGGACACAGCAGGAACAAAGCAGTAGACACAGCCGGACACAGCAGGGGACACAGCGGGACACAGCGGGGGACACAGGGAGGACACAGCGGGACACAGCGGGGGACACAGCGGGACACAGCGGGGGACCCAGCGAGGACACAGCGGGACACAGCAGGACAAAGCGGGGGACACAGCGGTGACAAAGCTGGACACAACGGAGTACATAGCGGGACCCAGCGGGACCCAGCGTCGATACAGCTGGGACACAGCGTTACACAGTATGGTACACAGCTGTGGACACAACGGGACACAGTAGGGGCACAGCGGGACACAGCGGAACACAGTGGGACAAAGCAGGGCAAAGCGTGAGACACAGCGGGGGACAGAGGGTGAGACAGCGGGGGACACAGCGAGGACACAGCAGGACACAGCGGAGGAAACAGCGGGACACAGTGGTAGACACAGGGGGACAAAGCGGGGGACACAGCGGGACACAGCGGGGGAAACAGCAGGACACAGCGGTGGACAAAGCGGGACAGAGCGGGGACACAGCTGGACACAGCGGTGGACACAGCGGGACACAGCGGTGGACACAGCGGGACACAGCTGTGGACTGA
>NW_012318992.1:0-1816 GCF_000151885.1 Dipodomys ordii
TCCTTCTTCTTCTCCTTCTGTTTCTCCTTCTCCTTCTCGTTCTTCTGCTATTCCTTCTGCTTCTCTTTCTGCTTCTGCATCTTCAGCTTCTTCTGCTACTGCTTCTGCTTCTTCTGTTTCTTCTGCTTCTCCTTCTGCTTTTGCTTCTCTTTCTGCTTCTGCTTCTCCTTCTGGTTCTCCTTCTTCTTCTCCAGATTCTGCTTCTCCTTCCGCTTCAGGTTATGCTTCTGCTTCTTCGGCTTCTATTTCTGCTTCTCCTTCTGTTTCTGCTTCTCTTTCTGCTTCTGCTTCTTCTATTTCTTCTGCTTATGCTTCTCCTGCTTCTCCTGCTTCTCCTTCTGTTTCTCTTTATTCTTATCCTTCTGCTACTCCTTCTCCTTCTCCTTCTTCTGCTTCTCCTTCTCCTTCTGCTTCTGCTTCTCCTTCTGCATCTTCTTCTGTTTTAATTTCTCCTTCTTCTGCTTTTCATTCTGGTTCTGCTTCTCCTGCTTCTGCTTCTTCTGCTTCTCCTGCTTCTCCTTCTCCTTCTCTTTCTGCTTCTGCTTATCCGTCTGTTTCTCCTACTCCTAATCCTTCTCTTTCTCCTTCTCCTTCTTCTTCTTCTGCTTTTCCTGCTTCTTCTTCTTCTGCTTCTTCTTTTTCTGCTTTTTCAGTTTCTTCGGCTTCAGCTTCTGCTTCTTCTACTTCTCCTTCTGCTTCTGTTTCTCCTTCTGCTTCTGCTCTTCTCCTTCTTCTGTTTCTTCTGCTTCTGCTTCTCCTGCTTCTCCTTCTCCTGCTTCTCCTTCTGCTTCTCCGTCTCATTCTCCTTCTCCTTCAATTTCTCCTTCTTGTGCTTCTCATTCTGCTTCTGCTTCTGCTTCTCCTGCTTCTGCTTCTTCTGTTTCTCCTTCTGCTTCTCTTTCTGCTTCTAATTCTGCTTCTGCTCCTCCTACTCCTAATCCTTCTCTTTCTCCTTCTTATTCTTCTGCTTCTCGTTCTGCTTCTGCTTCTTCTGCTTGTTCTGTATCTTCTGCTTCTGCTTTTCCAGCTTCTGCTGCTTCTGCTTCTCCTTCTGCTTCAGGTTCTCCTTCTGCTTCTTCAGCTTCTTCTGTTTCTTCTGCTTCTGCTTCTCCTGCAACTGCTTCTTCTGCTTCTGTTTCTATATCTGCTCCTCCTTCTGCTTTTGCTTCTCCTTCTGCTCCTTCTCCTTCTTCTGTTTCTTCTTCTTCTTCTGCTTCTCCCGCTTCTGCTTCTTCTGCTTCTCCTGATTGTCCTTCTGCTTCTGCTTCTCCTTCTCCCTCTTCTGCTTCTCTTTCTGCTTCTGCTTCTTCTGATTCTCCAACTTCTCCTTCTGTTTCTGCTTCTCTTTCTGCTTCTGCATCTCCTTCTGCTTCACCTTCTGCTGCTCCTTCTCCTTCTTCTGTTTCTCACTCTGCTTCTATTTCTGCTTCTTATGCTTCTTCTTTTTCTTCTGCTTCTGCTTCTCCTGCTTCTGCTTCATATGCTTCTACTGCTTCTTCTTCTGGTTCTGCTTCTTCTGCTTCTACTTCTCTTTCTGCTTCTGCTTCTCCTGCTTGTTTTTCTGCTTCTTCTGCTGCTTCTCCTTCTGCTGCTTCTTTTACTACTCCTTGTGCTTCTCTTTTTGCTTCTCCTTCTGCTTCTGCTTCTTCTATTTCTCCTGCCTGAATTTCTGGTTCTACTTCTTCTGCTGCTTCTCCTTCTGCTTCTGCTTCTCCTTCTGCCAATGTTTCTGCTTCTTCTGCTTCTTCCCATTCGGCTTCTCCTGCTTCTGCTTCTTGTCCTTCTCCTGTTTCTCTTTCTGCTTCTCATCTGCTCT
>NW_012318993.1:0-1816 GCF_000151885.1 Dipodomys ordii
CTGCTGCTTCTCCCGCTTCTGCTTCTTCTGCTTCTCCTGCTTGTCCTTCTCCTTCTGCTTCTCCTTCTCCTTCTTCTGCTTCTCTTTCTGCTTCTGCTTCTTCTGATTCTCCAACTTCTCCTTCTTCTTCTTCTATTTCTGCTTCTCTTTCTGCTTCTGCATTTCCTTCTGCTTCACCTTCTGCTGCTCCTTCTCCTTCTTCTGTTTCTCCCTCTGCTTCTGCTTCTTATGCTTCTTCATTTTCTTCTGGTTCTGCTTCTCCTGCTTCTGCTTCTTATGCTTCTACTGCTTCTTCTTCTGCTTCTTCTGCTTCTAATTCTCTTTCTGCTTCTGCTTCTCCTGCTTGTTTTTCTGCTTCTTCTGCTGCTTTTTCTACTTCTCCTTCTGCTTCTCTTTTTGCTTCTCCTTCTGCTTCTGCTTCTTCTGTTTCTCGTGCCTGGATTTCTGGTTCTACTTCTTCTGCTGCTTCTCCTTCTGCTTCTGCTTATCCTTCTGCTTCTGTTTCTGCTTCTTCTCTTTCGGCTTCTCCTGCTTCTGCTTCTTGTCCTCCTCCTGCTTCTCATTCTGCTTCTCATTCTGCTGCTGCTTCTCCTTCTGCTTCTGCTTCTCCTCCTTCTCCTTCTCCTACTTCTGCTTCTCTTTCAGCTTCTGCTTCTTCTGCTTCTCCTGCTTCTCCTTCTGCATCTCCTTCTGCTTGTGCTTGTCCTTATGCTTCTTCTTCTGCCTCTGCTTCTCCTTCTCCTTCTTTTGCATCACCTTTTGCTTCTGCTTCTTCTGCTTTTCCTGCTTCTCCTTCTGCTTCTGCTTCTTCTGCTTCTGCTTCTCCTTCTGATTCTCCTTCTGCTTCTTCTTCTGCTTTACCTGCTTCTCTTTCTGCTTCTCCTTCTGCTTCTCCTTCTGTTTCTCCTTCTCCTTCTTGTTCTTCTGCTTTTCCTTCTGCTTTTCCTTCTGCTTCTGCTACAACTGCTACTGCTTCTACTTCTTCTGTTTCTTCTGCTTATCCTTCTGCTTTTGATTCTCTTTCTGCTTCTGCTTCTCCTTCTGCTTCTCATTCTGCTTCCCCAGATTCTGATTCTTCTGCTTCAACTGCTTCTCCTTCTGCTTCAGGTTCTGCTTCTGCTTCTTCGGATTCTTATGCTTCTGCTTCTCCTGCTTCTGCTTCTTCTGCTTCCCCTCCTTCTCTTTCTGCTTCTTGTCCTTCTCCTGTTTCTTCTGCTTGTTCTTCTCCTGTTTCTGCATTTCCTGCTTCTCTTTCTGCTGCTCTTTCTTTTTCTCCTGCTGCTTTTCCTTCTCCTGCTCCTTCTTCTGCTTCTCTTTCTGCTTCTACTCCTGTTTCTCCTTCTCCTTCTCCTTCTAGTTCTTCTGCTTTTCCTTCTGCTTCTCCTTCTGCTTCTGAATTTTCTGCTTCTTCTGATACTGCCTCTGCTTCTTCTGTTTCTTCTGCTTCTCCTTCTGCTTTTGCTTCTCTTTCTGCTTCTGCTTCTCCTTCTGCTTCTCCAGATTCTGCTTCTTCTGCTTCTCCTGCTTCTCCTTCTGCTTCAGGTTCTGCTTTTGCTTTTTCGGCTTCTTGTGCTTCTGCTTCTTCTGCTGCTGCTTCTTCTGCTTCTCCTGCTTCTCTTTCTGCTTTTCGTTCTGTTTCTGCTTCTCCTTCTGCTTCTGCTTCTTCCCCTTCTTCTGTTTCTTCTGCTTCGGCTTCTCAAGCTTTCTGCTTCTCCTGCTTCTCGTTCTGCTTCTCTTTCTGCTTCTCTTTCTCCTTCACCTTGTCCTTCTCCTTCTTCTGCTTATTCATCTGCTTCTTCTTCTCCTTCGGCTTCGG
>NW_012318994.1:0-1816 GCF_000151885.1 Dipodomys ordii
TCAGTCCTTCTCCTTCTGCTTCTCCTTCTCCTTCTTCTGCTTCTCTTTCTGCTTCTGCTTCTTCTGATTCTCCAACTTCTCCTTCTTCTTCTCCTTCTATTTCTGCTTCTCTTTCTGCTTCTGCATCTCCTTCTGCTTCACCTTCTGCTGCTCCTTCTCCTTCTTCTGTTTCTCCCTCTGCTTCTGCTTCTTATGCTTCTTCTTTTTCTTCTGGTTCTGCTTCTCCTGCTTCTGCTTCTTATGCTTCTACTGCTTCTTCTTCTGCTTCTTCTGCTTCTACTTCTCTTTCTGCTTCTGCTTCTCCTGCTTGTTTTTCTGCTTCTTCTGCTGCTTTTTCTACTTCTCCTTCTGCTTCTCTTTTTGCTTCTCCTTCTGCTTCTGCTTCTTCTGTTTCTCGTGCCTGAATTTCTGGTTCTACTTCTTCTGCTGCTTCTCCTTCAGCTTCTGCTTCTACTTCTGCTTCTGTTTCTGCTTCTTCTGCTTCTTCTCTTTCGGCTTCTCCTGCTTCTGCTTCTTGTCCTCCTCCTGCTTCTCTTTCTGCTTCTCATTCTGCTTCTGCTTCTCCTTCTGCTTCTGCTTCTCCTCCTTCTCCTTCTCCTACTTCTGCTTCTCTTTCAGCTTTTGCTTCTTCTGCTTCTCCTGCTTCTCCTTCTGCATCTCCTTCTGCTTGTGCTTGTCCTTATGCTTCTTCTTCTGCCTCTGCTTCTCCTTCTCCTTCTTTTGCTTCACCTTTCGCTTCTGCTTCTTCTGCTTTTCCTGCTTCTCCTTCTGCTTCTGCTTCTTCTGCTTCTCCTTCTGCATCTTCTTCTGCTTCTGCTTCTCCTTCTCCTTCTGATTCTCCTTCTGCTTCTTCTTCTTCTGCTTTACCTGCTTCTCTTTCTGCTTCTCCTTCTGCTTCACCTTCTGTTTCTCCTTCTCCTTCTTGTTCTTCTGCTTTTCCTTCTGCTTTTCCTACTGCTTCTGCTACAACTGCTACTGCTTCTACTTCTTCTGTTTCTTCTGCTTCTCCTTCTGCTTTTGATTCTCTTTCTGCTTCTGCTTCTGCTTCTCATTCTGCTTCTAAAGATTCTGCTTCTCCTGCTTCTCCTGCTTCTCCTTCTGCTTCAGGTTCTGCTTCTGCTTCTTCGTATTCTTATACTTCTGCTTCTCCTGCTTCTCCTTCTGCATCTCCTTCTGCTTGTGCTTGTCCTTATGCTTCCTCTTCTGCCTCTGCTTCTCCTTCTCCTTCTTTTGCTGCACCTTTTGTTTCTGCTTCTTCTGCTTTTCCTGCTTCTCCTTCTGCTTCTGCTTCTTCTGCTTCTCCTTCTGCATCTTCTTCTGCTTCTACTGCTTCTCCTTCTCCTTCTTCTTCTCCTTCTCCTCCTTTTCCTTCTTCTTCTTCTTCTTCTTCTTCTTCTTCTTCTTCTTCTTCTTCTTCTTCTTCTTCTTCTTCTTCTTCTTTTTCGTCTTCTTCTTCTTCTTCTTCTTCTTCTTCTTCTTCTTCTTCTTCTTCTTCTTCTTATTCTTCTTCTTCTTCTTCTCATTATGCTGCTTCTGCTTTTCCTGCTTCTTCTGCATCTAATTCATCTCTTTCTGCTTCTACTTCTCCTTCTGCTTCTGCTTCTGCTTCTTGTCATTCTCCTGTATCATCTGATACTGCTACTTCTGCTATTCCAGCTTCTCATTCTGCTTATCCTTACTACTATTACTCCTACTTCAACTTCAGCTACATACTATTTTCATATGTTTCCTTCATACTTAAGCTTACACCCGCACTGATTATTTCTACTTGACCATGCATCACGATCTGCTTTCACATCAGAAGATTCCTAATTTC
>NW_012318995.1:0-1816 GCF_000151885.1 Dipodomys ordii
TCTTCTCCAGATTCTGCTTCTTCTGCTTCTCCTGCTTCTCCTTCTGCTTTAGGTTCTGCTTTTGCTTCTTCGGCTTCTTCTGCTTCTTTTTTCAGCTTCTCCTTCTGTTTCTGCTTCTCTTTCTGCTTCTGCTTCTTCTCCTTCTTCTATTTCTTCTGATTCTGCTTCTCCTACTTCTGCTTCTCCTGCTTCTCCTTCTGTTTCTCTTTATGCTTCTCCTTCTGCTTCTCCTTCTTCTGCTTCTACTACTGCTTCTGCTTCTCCTTCTGCTTCTGCATCTTCTGCTTCTTCTGCTACTGCCTCTGCTTCTTCTGTTTCTTCTGCTTCTCCTTCTGCTTTTGCTTCTCTTTCTCCTTCTGCTTCTCCTTCTGCTTCTCCAGATTCTGCTTCTTCTGCTTCTTCTGCTTCTCCTTCTTCTTCAGGTTCTGCTTCTGCTTCTTCGGCTTCTTCTGCTTCTGCTTCTCCTGCTGCTGCTTCTTCTGCTGCTCCTGCTTCTATTTCTGCTTTTCCTTCTGTTTCTGCTTCTCCTTCTGCTTCTGCTTCTTCTCCTTCTTATGTTTCTTCTGCTTCTGCTTCTCCTGCTTCTGCTTCTCCTGCTTCTCGTTGTGCTTCTTGTTGTGCTTCTCTTTCTGCTTCTCTTTCTGTTTCTCCTTCTCTTTCTTCTGCTTCTCCTTCTGCTTCTGCTTCTCCTTCTGCTTCAATTTCTCCTTCTGCTTCTCATTCTGCTTCTGCGTCTTCTGTTTCTTCTGCTTCTCTTGCTTCTGCTTCTCCTGCTTCTCCTACTTCTCGTGCTGCTTCTCCTTCTGCGTCTCTTTCTGCTTCTGCTTATCCTTTTGCTTCTCCTACTCCTAATCCTTCTCTTTCGCCTTCTCCTTCTTCTTCTTCTGCTTCTCCTGGTGCTTCTGCTTCTGCTTAATCTACTATTTCTGTTTCTTCTGCTTCTGCTTCACATTGTGCTTCTTCTGTTTCTCCTTCTGCTTCAGATTCTGCTTCTGCTTCTTCGGCTTCTCCTGTTTCTTCTTCTCCTGCTTGTTCAGCTTCTCCTGCTTCTCTTTCTGCTTCTCCTTCGCTTCTGCTTCTCCTTCTGCTCTTCTCCTTCTTCTGTTTCTTTTGCTTCTGTTTCTTCTGTTTCTTCTTCTTCTGTTTCTTCTGATTCTACTTCTGCTTCTCCTTCTTCTCCTCTTTCTGCTTCTACTTCTGCTTCTTCTGATTCTCCTTCTTGTTCTCCTTCTGTTTCTGCTTCTCTTTCTGCTTCTGCTTCTCCTTCTGCTGCTCCTTCTCCTTCTCCTACTTCTGCTTTTCCCACTGCTTCTGCTTCTTTTGCTTATTCTTTTTCTTCTGCTTCTGCTTCTCCTGCTTCTGCTTCTACCGCTTCTTCTTATGCTTCTCCTTATGCTGTTGCTTCTTTTCTTCTTCCTCTTCTTCTTCTTTTTCGTCTTCTTCTTCTTCTTCTCTTTCTTCTGCTTCTGCTTTTCCTGCTTCTTCTGCTTCTACTGTTTCTCTTTCTGCATCTCATTCTGCTTCTGCTTCTCCTTCTGCTTCTCCTATTGCTTCTGAGACACTTCCTTCTCCTTCTCCTTCTCCTTCTCCTACTTCTTCTTCTCCTTCTGCTTCTGCTTCTTCTGCTTCTCCTGCTTCTCGTTCTGCATCTTTTTCTGCTTCTGCTTCTCCTTCTGCTGCTTCTTCTGCTTCTGCTACTCCTTCTTCTGATTCTCCTTCTGATTCTGCTTCTACTTCTCTTTCTGCTGTTCCTTCTCCTTCTTCTGCTTCTCCCTCTGATTCTTCTTCTTATGCTTATTCTTTTTCTACTGCTTCT
>NW_012318996.1:0-1816 GCF_000151885.1 Dipodomys ordii
ATCTGCTTCCCCTCTGCTTCTGCTTCTCCTTCTGCTTCAATTTCTCCTTCTGTTTCTCATTCTGCTTCTGCGTCTTCTGTTTCTCCTGCTTCTGCTTCTCCTGCTTCTCCTATTTCTCGTGCTGCTTCTCCTTCTGCGTCTCTTTCTGCTTCTGCTTATCCTTTTGCTTCTGCTACTCCTAATCCTTCTCATTCGCCTTCTCCTTCTCCTTCTTCTGCTTCTCCTGCTTCTCTTTCTGCATCTTCTTCTGCTTCTGCTTCTCCTTCTGCTGCTTCTTCTGCTTCTGCTTCTCCTTCTTCTGCTTCTCCCTCTGATTCTGCTTCTTATGCTTATTCTTTTTCTTCTGCTTTTGCTTCTCCTGCTCTGCTTCTTCTGCTTCTACTGCTTCTCCTTCTCCTTCTCCATCTTCTTCTTCTACTTCTTCTTCTTCTTCTTCTTCTTCTTCTTCTTCTTCTTCTTCTTCTTCTTCTTCTTCTTCTTCTTCTTCTTCTTCTTCTCTTTCTGCTGCTTCTGCTTTTCCTGCTTCTTCTTCTTCTACTGCTTCTCTTTCTGCTTCTCATTCTGCTTCTGCTTCTCCTTCTGCTTCTCCAATAACTTCTGTGGCTCTTCCTTCTCCTTCTCCTACTTCACCTTCTCCTTCTGCTTCTGCTTCTTCTGCTTCTCCTGCTTCTCCTTCTGCATCTTATTCTGCTTCTGCTTCTCCTTCTGCTGCTTCTTCTGCTTCTGTTTCTCCTTCTGCTTCTCCTTCAGCTTCTTCTGCTTCTCCTTCTGCTTCTCCTTCTGTTTCTCCTTCTCCTTCTCGTTCTTCTGCTTTAACTTTTGCTTCTCCTTCTGCTTCTCCTGCAACAACTACTGCTTCTGCTTCTTCTGTTTCTTCCGCTTCTCCTTCTCCTTTTGATTCTCTTTCTGCTTCTGCTTCTCCTTCAGCTTCTCATTCTGCTTCTCCAGATTCTGCTTCTTCTGCTTCTCCTGCTTCTCCTTCTGCTTCAGGTTCTGCTTCTGCTTCTTCGGATTCTTATGCTTCTGGTTCTCCTGCTTCTGCTTCTTCTGCTTCCCCTCCTTCTCTTTCTGCTTCTCCTTCTGTTTCTGCTTCTCCTTCTGCTTCTGCTTCTTGTCCTTCTCCTGTTTCTTCTGCTTCTGCTTCTCCTGCTTCTGCTTCTTCTGCTTTTCCTGCTTCTCTTTCTGCTTCTCCTTCTGCTTCTGCTCCTCCTTCTGCTTCTGCTCCTTCTATTTCTTCTGTTTCTTCTTCTTCTGCTTCTCCCGCTCTGCTTCTTCTGCTTCTCCTGCTTCTCGTTCTGCTTCTCTTCGTCGGCTTCTCTTTCTACTTCTCCTTCTGCTCCTTCTGATTCTGCTTCTTCCCCTTCTGCTTTTCCTTCTGCTTCTGCTTCTTCTGCTTCTCCTGCTACTCCTTCTGCATCTCCTTCTGCTTGTGCTTTTCCTTCTGCTTCTTCTTCTGCTTCTGCTTCTCCTTCTTCTGCTTCTCCGTCTGTTTCTGCTTCTTTTGTTTTTCCTGCTTCTCCTACTGCTTCTCATTCTTCTTCTCCTTCTGTTTCTCCTTGTCGTTATTCTGCTATTCCTTCTGTTCTCTATCGGCTTCTGCATCTTCAGCTTCTTCTGCTACTGCTTCTGCTTCTTCTGTTTCTTCTGCTTCTCTTTCTGTTTTTGCTTCTCTTTCTGCTTCTGCTTCTCCTTCTGGTTCTCCTACTTCTCCAGATTCTGCTTCTTCTGCTTCTCCTGCTTCTCCTTATACTACAGGTTCTGCTTCTGCTTCTTCTGCTTCTATTTATGCTTCTCCAACTATTTGTGCTTCTCTTTC
>NW_012318997.1:0-1816 GCF_000151885.1 Dipodomys ordii
TTCTGCTTGTGCTTGTCGTTATGCTTATTCTTCTGTTTCTGCTTCTCCATCTGCTTCTTCTGCTTCTCGATCTGATTCTCCTTCTGCTTCTGCTTCTGTTTCTCCTTCTTGTTCTCGTTCTTCTGCTTTTCCTTCTGCTTCTGCTGCAACTGCTACTGGTTCTTCTGTTTCTTCTGCTCTTCCTTCTGCTTTTCATGCTCTTTCCGCTTCAGCTTCTCATTCTGCTTCTCCATGTTCTGCTTCTTCTGCTTCCCCTGCTTCTCCTTCTGCTTCAGGTTCTGCTTCTGCTTCTTCGGATTTTTATGCTTCTGCTTCTCCTGCTTCTGCTTCTTCTGCTTCCCCTCCTTCTCTTTCTGCTTCTCCTTCTGTTTCTGCTTCTCCTTCTGCTTCTGCTTCTTGTCCTTCTCCTGTTTCTTCTGCTTCTGCTTCTCCTGATTCTCCACCTCCTGCTTCTCCTTCTTTTGCTTTTTCTGCTTCTCCTGCTGCTTTTCCTTCTCCTGCTCCTTCTTCTGCTTCTCTTTCTGCTTCTACTCCTGTTTCTTCTTCTCCTTCTCGTTCTTCTGCTTTTCCATCTGCTTCTGTTTCTGCACCTTCTGCTTCTTCTGCTACTGCCTCTGCTTCTTCTGTTTCTTCTGCTTCTCCTTCTGCTTTGCTTCTCTTTCTGCTTTGTTTCTCCTTCTGCTTCTCCAGATTCTGCTTCTTCTGCTTCTCCTGCTTCTCCTTCTGCTTCAGGTTCTGCTTCTGCTTCTTCGACTTCTTCTGCTTCTGCTTCTCCTGCTGCTGCTCCTTCTGCTTCTCCTGCTTCTCTTTCTGCTTTTCCTTCTGTTTCTGCTTCTCCTTCTGCTTCTGCTTCTTCTCCTTCCTATGTTTCTTCTGCTTCTGCTTCTCCTGCTTCTGCTTCTCCTGCTTCTCGTTGTGCTTCTCTTTCTGCTTCTCTTTCTGCTTCTCCTTCTCCTTCTTCTGCTTCTGCTTCTCCTTCTGCTTCTGCTTCTGCTTCAATTTCTCCTTCTGCTTCTCATTCTGCTTCTGCGTCTTCTGTTTCTTCTGCTTCTCCTGCTTCTGCTTCTCCTGCTTCTCCTACTTCTCGTGCTGCTTCTCCTTCTGCGTCTCTTTCTGCTTCTGCTTATCCTTTTGCTTCTCCTACTCCTAATCCTTCTCTTTCGCCTTCTCCTTCTCCTTCCTCTTCTCCTTCTTCTTCTTCTTCTTCTTCTTCTTCTTCTTCTTCTTCTTCTTCTTCTTCTTCTTCTTCTTCTTCTTCTTCTTCTTCTTCTTCTTCTTCTTCTTCTCATTCTGCTGCTGCTGCTTTTCCTGCTTCTTCTTCTTCTACTGCTTCTCTTTCTGCTTCTCCTTCTGCTTCTGCATCGTCTTCTGCTTCTCCTATTGCTTCTGCGGCTCTTCCTTCTCCTTCTCCTACTTCTCCTTCTACTTCTGCTTCAGCTTCTTCTGCTTCTCCTGCTTCTCCTTCTGCATCTTACTTAGCCACCTTCCCAGCCCCCACTGAGACTCTTAATCTCCAATTAACCACTCAAAAACTGGAAGTGGCACTGTGGCGCAAGTGGTAGAACATTAGCCTTGAGCACAAAGAGGCTCAGGGACAGTACCTAGGCTCTCAGTTCAATCCTCACAACCAAAAAAAGAAAAAAGAAAAAATAAGCTCTGGGTTTGGTGGTGTGGTATATACTTATAACTATTGGGAGGATGACCCAGGAAGATTATGAGCTTGAGTCTGGCCTGGGCTATTGAGGGAAATTGTCTCAATAGAAAAATACTTTTTAACATGATGTTTAACAAGAAATTGAAATTTGCAGTGAGAACT
>NW_012318998.1:0-1816 GCF_000151885.1 Dipodomys ordii
TATGTTATAAAACACAGAAAGTACTTTTTCGGTTCAACGTGGTAGAGCCCTAGCCCTGTGTGAAAGAAGTTTCAAGTGAAAGCACCCAGATCAGAATTATAGTCCCCCTCTTCCAAAGAAAGTCAAAACTAATGATGGAGAAGAGCTGAATGGTACCTGTAGACCCAGAATTACGGGGAAGGGTGGGGGTACACAGGGAATATTTGGGAGTAAATTGATCATTTATGCTTGTGATTGCATAAATCTATACATGTGTGAGGATTCTTATAGTTGGACAACATCCCAAAGACCAATGTTCCTATATGGTAACTGAAAACACACACCCAGGTCTGAGAAGGTGGCTCAGCGGAAGAGTGCTTGCCTTGCATGCATGAGGCCCTGGGTTCGATTCCTCAGCACCACATAAGCAAAAAGAAAAAAGCCGGAAGTAGCGCTCACGTGGTAGAGTGCTAGCCTTGAGTTGAAGAGCTGAGGGACAGCGCCAAGGCCCAAAGGTCAGGCCCCACAACCAGACCCCCAAAACAAAAACAATAAAAAAAACCACACACACACACTGTGTGTGTGTGGTTTGTGTGTGTCTTGGAGGATTGGGAAGTGGAGGAGGAGGAGGAGGAGGAGGAGAAGGAGAAGGAGAAGAAGAAGAAGAAGAAGAAGAAGAAGAAGAAGAAGAAGAAGAAGAAGAAGAAGAAGAAGAAGAAGAAGAAGAAGAAGAATTAGAAGAAGAAGAAGAAGAAGAAGAAGAAGAAGAAGAAGGAGAAGAAGAAGAAGAAGAAGAAGAAGAATTAGAAGAAGAAGAAGAAGAAGAAGAAGAAGAAGAAGAAGAAGAAGAAGAAGAAGAAGAAGAAGAAGAAGAAGAAGAAGAAGAAGGAGCAAAAGGAGAAGGAGAAGCAGGAGAAGCAGAAGAAGTAGAAGTAGAAGCAGAAAGAGAAGGAGAAGAAAGAGAAGCAGAAGTAGAATCAGAAGAAACAGAAGAAGAAGAAGCAGAAGAAACAGAAGCAAAAGAAACAGAAGAAGGATAAGAGCAGAAGCAGAAGCCGAAGGAGAAGCAGAAGAAGAAGGAGAAGCAGAAATAGAAGCAACAGAAGCAGAAGAAGCAGGAGAAGCAGAAGCAGAAGAAACAGAAGAAGCCGAAGAAGCAGAAGCAGAATCTGAAGCAGAAGGAGAAACAGAAGAAGCACAATCTGAAGCAGAAGCAGAAGAAACAGAAATAGTAGAATAAACAGAAGCAGAAGCAGCAGGAGAAGCAGAAGAAGAAGAAGGTGAAGGCAAAAGAGAAGTATTACTATTAGGAGAAGCAGAAGGATAAGCAGAAGCAGAAAGAGAAGCAGAAGGAGAAGCAGCACGAGAAGCAGGAGAAGCAGAAGAAGCAGAAGCAGGAGAAGCAGAAAAAACAGAAGAGGCAGAAGCAGAATGAGAAGCAGAAGGAGAAATTGAAGCAGAAGGAGAAGCAGAAGAAGAAGGAGAAGGAAAGGGAGAAGCAGAAAGAGAAGCAGAACGAAAAGCAGGACAAGCAGCAGCAGGAGAAGCAGAAGCAGAAGAAACAGAAGAAGGAGAAGAAGCAGAAGGAAAAGCAGAAACAGAAGGAAAAGCAGAAGGAGAAGCAGGAGAAGCAGAAGCAGCAGCAGCAGGAGAAGCAGAAGCAGAAGGAGCCGAAGAAGCAGAGGCAGAACCTGAAGCAGAAGGAGTAGCAGGAGAAGGAGAAGAAGCAGAATCTGGAGAAGCAGAAGGAGAAGCAGAAGCAGAAAGAGAAGCAAAAGCAGAAGGAGAAACAGAAGGAGAAGTAGAAGAAACAGAGAAGCAAAAGAAGGAGAAGGAG
>NW_012318999.1:0-1816 GCF_000151885.1 Dipodomys ordii
TCCTACTTCAGTATCAAGGTCAACTTCTGCTTCTCACTAGCATTGTCCAAATATTTCTCACTCTCCTTCTCCTTCTAGATAATGAGCATCTTATTACGCGCAGATTAGATAAATATGCATCCTCAGGGAGCCAAGCATCTGCTTCAGAAAATCCACTTCGAAACTTCTCCAGTTTATCACTATGATTCAGTTTATGCTTGCAAGAAAAAAAAAAAACGGGTTATCCAGATTAAGCTTAAAATGCAACTCCAACAAATCTAAACGCTAATCATTCTGATTATAAATCTCGCTATCACACAGCTTATCCTTCTTCTCCTTCTCCTTCTCCTACTTCTGCTTCTCCTTCAGCTTCTGCTTCTTCTGCTTCTCCTGCTTCTCCTTCTGCATCTCCTTCTGCTTGTACTTATGCTTCTTCTTCTGCTTCTGCTTCTCCTGCTTCTTTTGGTTCACCTTTTGCTTCTGCTTCTTCTGCTTTTCCTGCTTCTCCTTCGGCTTCTCCCTCTGCCTCTCCTTCTGCTTCTCCTTCTGTTTCTCCTTCTCCTTCTCGTTCCTCTGCTTTTCCTTCTGCTTCTCCTTCTGTTTCTACATCTTCTCCTTCTCCCTCTGCTTCTGCTTCTCATGCTTCTTCTTTTTCTTCTGCTTCTGCTTCTCCTGCTTCTGCTTCTTCTGCTTCTCCTGCTTCTCTTTCTGCTTCTCCTTCTGCTTCTGCTTCTTCCTCTTCTGCTTCTGCTTCTCCTGCTTCTCCTTCTCCTTTTGCTCCTTCTTCTCCTTTTGCTTCTTCTTCTTCTTCTTCTCCTTCTCCTTCTCCTTCTCCTTCTCCTTCTCCTTCTCCTTCTTCTTCTTCTTCTTCTTCTTCTTCTTCTTCTTCTTCTTCTTCTTCTTCTTCTTCTTCTTCTTCTTCTTCTTCTTCTTCTTCTTCTTCTTCTTCTTCTTCTTCTTCTTCTTCTTCTTCTTCTTCTTCTTCTTCTTCTTCTGTATCTTCTGTTTCTGCTTCTCCTGCTTCTGCATTTGTGCTCCTGCTTCTCTTTCTTCTTCTCATTCTTCTGCTTCTCCTTCTGCTTCTCCTATTGCTTCTGCAGCCCTTCTTCTCCTTCTCCTTTCTCCTACTTCTTCTCCTTCTGCTTTTGCGTCTTCTGCTTCTCCTGCTTATCCTTCTGCATCTTCTTCTGCTTCTGCTTCTCCTTCTGCTGATTCTTCTGCTTCTGCTTCTCCTTCTCCTTCTTCTGCTTCTCCTTTTGATTCTCCTTCTGCTTCTCCTTCTCCTTCTCGTTCTTCTGCTTTTCCTACTGCTTTTCCTTCTGCTTCTGCTACAACGACTACTGCTTCTGCTTTTTTGTTTCTTCTGCTTCTACTTCTGCTTTTGATTCTCTTTCTGCTTCTGCTTCTCCTTCTGCTTCTCCTTCTTCTTCTCCAGATTCTGCTTCTTCTGCTTCTCCTTCTGCTTCAGGTTCTTCTTCTGCTTCTTCGGCTTCTTCTTCTTCTATTTCTGCATCTCCTTCTGTTTCTGCTTCTCCTTCTGCTTCTGCTTCTTCTCCTTCTTCTATTTCTTCTCCTTCTGCTTCTTCTTCTCCTTCTGTTTCTATTTATGATTATCCTTCTGCTTCTCCTTCTCCTCCTTCTGCTTCTCCTTCTGCTTCTGCTTCTCCTTCTGCATCTTCTTCTGTTTCAATTTCTCCTTCTTCTGCTTTTCATTCTGCTTCTGCTTCTCTTGTTTCTGCTTCTCCTGCTTCTCCTTCTCCTTCTCTTTCTGCTTCTGCTTATCCTTCTCTTTCTTCTACTCCAAATCCTTCTCTTTCTCCTTCTCCTTCTTCTGCTT
>NW_012319000.1:0-1816 GCF_000151885.1 Dipodomys ordii
CAGAAAGAAATGCAGAAGCAGAAGTAGAAGCATAAAGATAAGCAGGATAAGCAGATGAAGCATGAGAAGCAGAAGCAGAAGAAACAGGAAAAGCCGAAGAGCTGAAGCAGAATCTGAAGCAGAAGGAGAAACAGAAGAAGCACAATCTGAAGCAGAATCAGAAGAAACAGAAATATTAGAATAAGCAGAAGCAAAAGCAACATGAGAAGCAGAAGAAGAAGACGGAGAATTCGAAAGAGAAGGATTAGGAGTAGGAGAAGGAAAAGGATAAGCAGAAGCAGAAAGAGACGCAGAAGGAGAAGCAGCACGAGAATTAGGAGAAGCAGGAGAAGCAGAAGCAGGAGAAGCAGAAGAAACAGAAGACGCAGAAGCAGAATGAGAAGCAGAAGGAGAAATTGAAGCAGAATGAGAAGCAGAAGGAGAAATTGAAGAAGGAGAAGGAGAAGGAGAAGCCGGAGAAGCAGAATAAAGAGAAGGAGAAGTAGAAGCAGAAAGAGAAGCAGAAAGAGCAGCACAACGAGAAGCACAACGAGAAGCAGGAGAAGCAGAAGCAGGAGAAGCAGAAGCAGAAGAAACATAAGAAGGAGAAGAAACAGAAGCAGAAGGAGAAGCAGAAACAGAAGGAAAAGCAGAAATAGAAGCAGGAGCAGCAGAAGAAGCAGCAGCAGGAGAAGCAGAAGCAGAAGAAGCCGAAGAAGCAGAAGCAGAACCTGAAGCATAAGGAGATACAGGAGAAGCAGAAGAAGCAGAATCTGGAGAAGCGGAAGGAGAAGCAGAAGCAGAAAGAGAAGCAAAAGCAGAAGGAGAAGCAGAAGAAACAGAAGAAGCAGAGGCAGTAGCAGAAGAAGCAGAAGATGCAGAAGCAGAAGGAGAAGCAGAAGCAGTAGTAGAAGCAGAAGAAGGAGAAGCAGAAGGAGAAGCATAAAGAGAAACAGAAGGAGAAGCAGGAGAAGCAGAAGCAGGAGAAGCAGAATCAGAAGAAATAGAAGAAGGAGAAGAAGCAGAAGCAGAAAGAGAAGCAGAAACAGAAGGAGAAGAAGAAAAAGAAGCAGAAGAAGCCGAAGAAGCAAAAGCAGAACCTAAAGCAGAAGGAGAAGCAGAAGAAGCAGAATCTGGAGAAGAAGAAGGAGAACCAGAAGGAGAAGCAGAAGCAGAAAGAGAAGCAAAAGCAGAAGGAGAAGCAGAAGATACAGAAGAAGCAGAATCAGTAGCAGAAGAAGCTGAAGATGCAGAACCAGAAAGAGAAGCAGAAGGAATAGCAGAAGAACGAGAAGGAGAAACAGAAGGAGAAGCAGAAGGAGACGGAGGAAAAGCAGAAGAAACAGAAGCAGACGGAGAAGAAGGAGAAGGAGAAGCCGAAGCAGAAGAAGAAGCAGAAGGAAAAGCACAAGCAGAAGGAGATGCAGAAGGAGATGCACAAGAAGCAGAAGCAGAAGGAGAAGAAGAAGGAGAAGAATCAGAATCAGAAGAAGCAGAAGGAGAAGTAGAAAGAGAAGCCGACTAAGAGAAGCAGAACGAGAAGCAGGAGAAGCAGAAGAAGCAGAGCGTGAGAAGCAGAAGCAAAAGAAACAGAAGAAATAGAAGGAGCAGAAGCAGAAGGAGAAGCAGAAGCAGAAGGAGAAGCAGAAAGAGAAGCAGGAGAAGCAGAAGAAGCAGGAGAAGCAGAAGCAGAAGAAACAGGAGAAGCCGAAGAAGCAGAAGCAGAATCTGAAGCAGAAGGAGAAACAGAAGAAGCACGATCTGAAGCAGAAGCAGAAGAAACAGAAATAGTAGAATAAGCAGAAGCAGAAGCAGCACGAGAAGCAGAAGAAGAAGA
>NW_012319001.1:0-1816 GCF_000151885.1 Dipodomys ordii
TCAGTCGTGACACAGCTGAGGCAAGTGGGGGGACAGATCGGGACACTGCGGAGTGTACAGCAGTACACTTCGGTGGGACACATCTGGACATAGCAGTGTTTCAGTGAGGACACAGCGGTTCTCAGTGTGGGTCACTTTCGAGTACACAGCGGGGGACTTTGCGGGTGACACTGCGGGACACATTGGGGAACACAGCGAGGACACAGCTGGTCCCAGCGGGACACAGCGTCGATACAGCGGGGTTACAGCGTTTCACAGCGTGGTTCACATCTGTGGACACAACGTGACATAGTGGGGGCACAGCGGTACACAGTGGGACACAGCGAGGACAAATCGTGAGACTTAGCGGGGGACAGAGCGGGAGACAGCGGGGGACACAGCGAGGACACAGCAGGACACAGCGGGACACAGCAGATACAGAGCGGGACACAGCGGGACAAAGCGAGGGACACAGCGGGACACAGTGGGGGACCCAGCGAGGACCCAGCAGGACACAGCGGGGAACACAGCGAGGACACAGCGGGGGACACAGCGGTGGACACTGCGGGACACAGCCGTGAACACAGCGAGGACACAGCGGGACACAGCGGGATACAGCTTCGATACTGAGGAGACACAGCGTTACACAGCGTGGTACACAGCTGTGGACACAACGGGACACAGTGGGGGCACAGCGGGACACAGCGGAACACAGTGGGACACAGCGGGGACAAAGCGTGAGACACAGCGGGGGACAGAGCGGGAGACAGTGGGGGACACAGCGAGGACACAGCGGGACACAGCGGGGGAAACAGAGGGACACAGCGGTGGACACAGGGGGAGAGAGCGAGGGACACAGCGGGACACAGCGATGGAAACAGCAGGACACAGCGGTGGACCCAGCGAGGACCCAGCGGGACCCAGCGGGACACAGCGTCGATACAGCTGGGATACAGCCTTACACAGCGTGGTACACATCTGTGGACACAACGGGACACAGTGGGGGCACAGCGGGATAGAGCGGGACACAGTGGGAAACAGCGAGGACACAGCGAGGACAAATCGTGAGACACAGCGGGGGACAGAGCGGGAGACAGCGGGGGACACAGCGAGGACACAGCAGTACACAGCGGGACACAGCAGGGACAGAGCGGGACAGAGGGGGACACAGCGGGACACAGCGGGGGACACAGCAGGACACAGCGGAGGACCCAGCGAGGACACAGCGGGACACAGTGTGGGACACAGCGAGGAAACAGCGGGGCCACAGCGGGGGACACTGCGGGACACAGCGGGGCACACAGCGAGGACCCAGCGGGACCCAGCGGGACACAGCGTCAATACAGCGGGGATACAGCGTTACACAGCGTGGTTCACATCTGTGGACACAACGGGACACAGTGGGGGCAGAGCAGGACACAGTGGGACACAGCGAGGACAAATCGTGAGACGTAGCGGGGGACAGAGGGGGAGACAGCGGGGGACACAGCGAGGACACAGCAGGACACAGCGGGACACAACAGGGACAGAGCGGGACACAGCGGGACACAGCGGGGGACCCAGCGGGACCCAGCGGGGGACCGAGCGAGGACACAGCGGGACACAGCGGGGAACACAGCGAGGACACAGCGGGGGACACAGCGGGGGACACTGCGGAACACAGCGTGACACAGCTTCGATACAGCGGGGACACAGCGTTACACAGCATGGTACACAGCTGTGGACACAACGGGACACAGTGGGGTCACAGCGGGACACAGCGGAACACAGTGGGACACATCGGGGACAAAGCGTGAGACACAGCGTGGGATAGAGCGGGAGACAGAGGGGGACCTGA
>NW_012319002.1:0-1816 GCF_000151885.1 Dipodomys ordii
GCGAGGACACAGCGGGACACAGCGCGACACAGCGTGGGGCAAAGCGGTAGACAGCGGGTGACACAGCGAGGACACAGCGGGACATTACGGGACACAGAGGGGACATTGCGAGAACACAGCGGGGGACACAGCGGGACACAGCGGGACACAGCGGGGGACACAGCGGGGACACAGCAGAACACAGCGGGGGACAAAGTGAGGACACAGTGGACACAGCAGGACACAGCGTCGAAACAGTGACGACCCAGGGGCACAGAGCGCAGTACAGTGCTGGGACAAAAAAGGAACACAGTGGGGGACACAGTGGGACACAGCGGGACACAGGGGGACAAAGGGGGGATAGAGCGGGACACGCGGGGACACTGCGGGGATATAGCAGGACACAGTGGGGACATAGCGGGACACAGCGGTCACAGCGGGGGACACAGCGAGGACACAGCGGGACACAGCGGGGGACACAGCGGGACACAGCGGGGGACACAGCGGGACACAGCAAGACACAGCAGGGTCACAGCAGTGGACACAGCGGGACACAGTGGGGGACATAGCCCCACACAGCGGGGTACACAGCGGGACACAGTGGGGGACACAGCGGGACACAGTGTGGTACACAGCTGGACACAGCGGGGGACAAAGCAGTAGACAGCGGGTGACACAGCGAGGACACAGCGGTACATAGCAGGGACACAGAGGTGACACTGCGGGGACACAGCGGGACAGAGCGGGGGACACAGCGGGACACAGCGGGGGACACAGCAGGGACACAGCGGAACACAGCGGGGAGCACAGCGAGGACACAGTGGGACACATCGTGGGTCAAAGTGGAAGACAGCAGGGGACACAGTGAAGACACAGTGGGACACAGCAGGGACACAGTTGGGACTCAGTGGGGGACACAGCGGGGGACAAAGCGGGACACCACGGGACAGAGCAGGACACAGCTGGACACAGCGGTGACACTGCGGGGACACAGCGGGACACAGCAGGGGACACAGCGGGGACACAACAGGACACAGCGGGGGACACAGTGAGGACACAGGGGGACACAGCGTGACACAGCAGGGGACAAAGCGGTGGACAGCGGGTGACACAGCGAGGACACAGCGGGACAAAGCGGGGACACAGAGGGGACACTACTGGGACACAGCGGAACACAGCAGGGGACACAGCGGGACACAGCGGGGGACACAGAGAGGATACAGTGAGGCAAAGCGAGGGACAAAGCGGAAGACAGCGGGGGAAACAGCGAGGACACAGCGGGACACAGCAGGGACACAGATGAGACTCAGTGGGGGACACAGCGGGGGACAAATCGGGACACCACGAGACACAGTGAGACACAGCGGGACAAAGCGGGGACACTGCGGACACACAGCGGGACAAAGCGGGGGACACAATGAGGACACAGGGGGACACAGTGGGGGATACAGCCGGACAAAGCGGGGGACAGAGAGGGGGACACTGCAGGACTCAGTGGGGACACAACGGAACACAGCAGGACACATCGGGGACAGAGCGCGACACAGCGTGACACAGTCGGAAACAGCGGGGGACACAGCGGGACACAACGGGGGACACAGTGAGGACACAGCGGGACAGAGCGGGGGATAGAGCAAGGACACAGCGGGACACAGCAGGACACGGCGGGGGATACAGTGGGAGTCACAGCGGGACACAGCGGGGGACACAGCGGGGGACACAGCGGGACACAGTGGGGGACACAGCGGAAGACACAACGGAGGACAGACTGGGGGACACAGCGGGACACAGCGGGGAACACAGCGAGAACACAGCGGGACTCAGCGGGACACAGCGT
>NW_012319003.1:0-1816 GCF_000151885.1 Dipodomys ordii
GGTCCCGCTGTGTCCTCGCTGTGTTCCCCGCTGTGTCCCGCTGTGTCCCCCACTGTGTCCCCCCGCTGTGTCCCGCTGTGTCTACTGCTGTGTCCCCACTGTGTCCCGCTGTGTCTCGCTGTGTCCCGCTCTGTCCTCGTTGTTTCCCACGCTATGTTCTGCTTTGTCCTCGCTGTGTCCCCCGCTGTGTCCCGTTGTGTACCCAGCTGTGTACCCCGCTGTATCCCGCTGTGTCCCCGCTGTATCGACGCTGTGTCCCGCTTGGTCCCACTGTGTCCTCGCTGTGTTCCCCGCTGTGTCCCGCTGTTTACCCCTCTGTGTCCCGCTGTGTACTGCTGTGTCCCCCGCTGAGTCCCGCTGTGTCCCCGCTGTGTCCCAATGCGTCCTCTCTGTGTCCCGCGCTGGGTCCCGCTGTGTCCCCCCTGTGTCCCCTGCTGTGTCCCGCTGTGTCCGGCTGTGTCCCCCACTGTGTCCCCCGCTGTGTCCCCCGCAGTGTCAGTGCTGTGTCCCGCTGTGTCCTCGCTGTGTCCCCCGCTGTCTCCCGCTCTGTACCCCGCTGTGTCTCAAGCTTTGTCCCCGCTGTGTCCCACTGTGTCCCGCTGTGTCCCGCTGTGCCCCCACTGTGTCCCGTTGTGTTCACAGCTGTGTACCATGGTGTGTAACGTTGTGTCCCCGCTGTATCGACGCTGTGTACCGCTGGGTCCCACTGTGTCCTCGCTGTGTTCCCCGCTGTGTCACGCTGTGTCCCCCACTGTGTCCCCCACTGTGTCCCTATGTGTCCCACACTTTTTCTCCCTGTGTCCCCGCAGTTTCCCCACTGTGTCCCGCTGTTTCCCACTGTGTTCCGTGGTGTCCCGCTTTGTCCCCCGCTGTGTCCCCCGGTGAGTCGCCGCTGTGTCCCCGATTTGTCCCGCTGAGTCCTCCATGTGTCCCCCGCTGTGTCCCGCTGTGTCCCCCTCTGTGTCCCGATGCGTCCACTGCTGGGACCTGGCTGTGTCCCCTCTGTGTCCCTCTGTGTCCCGCTGTGTCCTCACTGTGTCCCACTCTGTGTTCCATTGTGTCCTCGCTGTGTCCCCCGCTGTGTCCCGCTGTGTCCCCCGCTGTGCCCTGCAGTGTCCCGCTCTGTCCCGCTGTGTCCTCGCTGTGTCCAGCTGTGTCCCGCTGTGTCCCCCACTGTTTCCCCTGCTGTGTCCAGCTGTGTCCCCCACTGTGTCCCACTCTGTCCCCCTCTGTGTCCCGCTGTGTCCCCCGCTGTGTCCCACTGTGTCCCCGCAGTGTCACTGCTCTTTCCTGCTGTGTCCCGCTGTGTTTCGTGGTGTCCCTCTTTGTCTCCCGCTGTGTCCCCCGCTGTGTCCCGCTGTGTCCGACTGTGTCCCGCTCTGTCCCCGCTGTGTCCCGCTGTGTCCCACTGCGTCCCGCTGTGGCCCGCTGTGCCCCCACTGTGTCCCGTTGTGTCCACAGCTTTGTACCATGCTGTGTAAGGCTGTGTCTCCGTTGTATCGACGCTGTGTCCCGCTGGGTCCCGATGTGTCCTCGCTGTGTTCCCCGCTGTGTCCAGCTGTTTCCCCACTTTGTCCCCCACTGTGTCCTCGCTGTGTCCCCCGCTGTGTCCCTCTGTGTCCTCGCTGTGTCCCCCTCTGTGTCCCGCTGTGTCCCCCGCCGTGTCCCGCTGTGTCCCGCTGTGTCCTGCTGCGGTCCCGCTGTGTCCCGCTGTGTCCCGCTTTGTCCCCCACTGTGTCCCGCAGTGACCCCGCTGTGTCCCGCTGTGTCCACTGTGTCCCGTGATGTCCCGCTTATGTCCCCCGCCTGTGTCTCC
>NW_012319004.1:0-1816 GCF_000151885.1 Dipodomys ordii
GACATACTTATTGTATATTCTGTTAACAATTATGGTGGTAGGGTTTGTTGGTGTTGCTGCGAAGCCTTCTCCTATTTATGCTGGTTTAGGGTTGATTATTAGTGGTGGAGTTGGGTGTGGGTTAATAATGTTATATGGAAGTTCTTATATAGGATTGATAGTATTCTTAATTTATTTGGGTGGAATATTGGTAGTATTTGGTTATACTACTGCAATAGCTACAGAGGAGTATCCTGAAGCTTGAAGTTCTAATATTTGACTATGAATGTTGCTTTTATTAGGGGTAATTATAGAGGCTATGTTAGTAGTTTATGTGCTTGGAGATGAGGGAGTAAATGTGTTAGATAATGTATATGATGTGGATGAGTGGGTTGTATTTGATAATGATGAGATAGTTTTAGTTCGAGAAGATTCTGTAGGTGTTGGAGCTATATATAGTTATGGAAGTTGGTTGATGGTTGTAGCGGGGTGGTCATTGTTTGTTGGTGTATTTATTATTGTGGAGGTGACTCGTGGGGTTTAGGTAGATATAAGAATTAGGACTAGAATAGATAGAAGGAATGATAGGAAATAGATTGCGATTAGTCCTTTATGGTTTGATGAGGAGGAGGATGCTGATTGTTGTAATGAGCTAATAAGTTTAGGCATAGATTTTTCTGTTCAGATATAATCTAGTGTTGAAGTAGCTATTTTTTGATTGAAAGATAGGTTAGAAAATGGGATGTAACGATGTACAATTAATGGAAAATAGCCTAGCATGTTAGAGAAGTTATAGTGATATGAATTTGGATAGAGTTTTAGGTAGAGTGTTATAGAATTTAGTTCTAATGCGATTACAAATCCTGTGATTGTGATGATGAGGGCTGTTAGTTTAATTATAGTTGGTATAGTCATGATTGGTGTATTAATTGGATTAATAAAGTTTGAAATAATATATCCTGCGAAGATGCTGCCGAGTAAGAGTCGTAAAATTGGATAATCAAGTTAGGGTGATTTTCGTTATTGGGGTTATAGGTTGGAATCGTGGGTAGTTTGTAAGGACAAAGAAGATGATTCGTGTGCTGTAGCCGCAGTAAGTGAGGTTGCAATTAGGGTAATGATTAGGGCTCAGGCGTTTGTATACGACGTGTTTATTGCTTCAATAATTAGGTCTTTAGAGTAAAATCCTGTGAGGAAAGGCATACCTGTTAATGCTAAGCTGCCGATGATTAGAGCTGAAGTGGTAAATGGAAGTAATTTGGCTATTCCTCCTATTTTTCGGATATCTTGTTCATCATTTAGGCTATGGATAATAGATCCAGAACACATGAATAACATAGCTTTGAAGAAAGCATGTGTACAGATATGGAGGAATGCTAAATATGGTTGGTTAATTCCTAGAGTCACTATTATTAATCCCAGTTGACTAGAAGTTGAGAATGCGATAATTTTTTTAATATCATTCTGTGTAAGAGCACAAATTGCTGTGAATAGAGTTGTTAGGGCTCCAATACATAAGATAATGGTTAATATCGTTTGATTATTTTCGATTATAGGATGAAAACGAATTAAGAGAAAAATTCCTGCGACTACTATAGTGCTAGAGTGAAGTAATGCAGATACGGGTGTTGGGCCTTCTATAGCTGAGGGTAATCAAGGGTGTAGGCTGAATTGGGCAGATTTTCCTGTGGCTGCTAGAATAAGTCCTAAAATAGGAATATTTGAGTTTGTAGTTATTGAGAAGATTTGTTGAAAGTCTCATGAGTTGTAATTGGAGAATAGTCAAGCTATTGTTAAGACAAATCCAATGTCTCCAATACGATTGTAGATAATGGCT
>NW_012319005.1:0-1816 GCF_000151885.1 Dipodomys ordii
ACGCTGTGTCCCGCTGGGTCCTGCTGTGCCCTCGCTGTGTTCCCCGCCTTGTCCGGCTGTGTACCCTTCTGTGTACCCCTCTGTGTCCCGCTGTGTCCCCCGCTGTGTCCCGCTGTGTCCCTCTGGGAACTGCTGTGTCCTCCGCTGAGTCCCGCTGTGTCCCTGCGGTGTCACCCCTGTGTCCCCCGCTGTGTCCCCCTGTGATCCGCTGTGTCCCCCGCTGTGTCCCTCGCTGTGTCCCCCTGTGTCCCCACTGTGTCCTCGCTTTGTCCCCCACTGTGTCACGCTGTGTCCTCGCTGTGTCCCCCGCTGTGTCCCGCTGTGTCCTTCGCTGTGTCCTCGCTGTGTCCCCCACTGTGTCCTCGCTTTGTCCCCCGCTGTGTCACGCTGTGTCCTCGCTGTGTCCCCCACTGTGTTCCGCTGTGTCCCTGCTGGGACACGCTGTGTCCCGCTGTGTCCCCGCTGTGTCCCGCTGTGTATCCCACTGTGTCCAGCTTTGTCCCCGCTGTGTCTCGCTATGTCCTACGCTCTGTCCCCCACTGTGTCCCGCTGTGTCCCCTGCTGTGTCCCGTTGTGTCCTACGCTGTGTCTTGCTGTGTCCCCGCAGGGTCACCGCTGTTTCCCCTGTGTCCTCGCTGTGTCCCCCGCTGTGTTCCGCTGTGTCCCCCGCTGTGTCCGGCTATGTCCCGCTGTGTGAATGCTGTGACCTGCTGTGTCCCGCTGTGTCCCCGCTGTGTCCCCGCTATATCGACGCTGTGTCCCACTGGGTCCCCGCTGTGTCCTTGCTGTGTTCCCCGCTGTGTCCCGCTGTGTACCCCTCTGTGTCCCCTTCTTTGTCCCGCTGTGTCTCCTGCTGTGTCCTGCTATTTCCCGCTGTGTCCGGCTGTGTACTGCTGTGTCCCCCGCTGAGTCCGCTCTGTCCCCGCTGTATCCCGCTGTGTCCCACCTGTATCCCCCGCTGTGTCCAGCTGTGTCCCGCTGTGTCCACTGCTGTGTCCCGCTGTGTCCACTGCTGTGTCCCCATTGTGTCCCGCTGTTTCCTCCACTATGTCCCGCTGTGTGCTCGCTGTGTCCCCCACTGTGTCCCACTGTGCCCTCGCTGTGTCCCCCGCTATGTCCCCCTCTTTGTCCCCGCTGTGTCCCGCTGTGTCTGCTGTGTTCCCGCTGTTTCCTGTTGTGTCCCCAGCTGTGTACCCTGCTGTATCCCGCTGTGTCACACTGTGTCCTTTGGTGTCCCGCTTTGTCCCCCACTGTGTCCCCCGCTGAGTCCCCGCTGTGTCCCCGCTGTGTTCCGCTGTGTCCTCGCTGTGTCCCCCTCTGTCTCCCGCTCTGTCCCCCGCTGTGTCTCACACTTTGTCCCCGCTGTGTCCCACTGTGTCCCGCTGTGTCCCGCTGTGTCTCACACTGTGTCCCATTGTGTACCCAGCTGTGTAACCTGCTGTGTAACCCTGTGTCCCCGCTGTATCGATGATGTGTCCCGCTGTGTCCCGCTGTGTCCTCGCTGTGTTCCCAGTTGTGTTTGGCTCTGTCCCCCACTGTGTCCCCCGCTGTGTCCTGCTGTGTCCCCCGCTGTTTCACGTTGTGTCCCGCTGTGTCCCCCACTGTGTCCCTGCTGTGTCTCCGCTGTGTCCTGCTGTGTCCCGCTGTGTCTTCGCTGTGTCCAACGCTGTGTTCCGCTGTATCCTCGCTGTGTCCCCTGCTGTGTCCCGTTGTGTCCCCAGCTGTGTACCCTGCTGTGTCTCGCTGTGTCCCCGCTGTATCGACGCTGTGTCCCGCTCGGTCCCGCTGTGTCCTCGCTGTGTTCCCAGCTGTGTCC
>NW_012319006.1:0-1816 GCF_000151885.1 Dipodomys ordii
AGAAGGAGAAGCAGGAAAAGGAGGAGAAGCAGAAGCAGATTGGAGATGCAGAAGGAGAAGCAGGAAAAGGAGAAGAAGCAGAAGCAGAAGGAGAAGCAGTAAGAGAAGCAGAAGGAGAAGGAGGAGAAGTAGAAGCAGAAGGAGAAGAAGAAGGAGAAGCAGAAGGAGAAGCAGAAAGAGAAGCAGGAGAAGCAGAACAAGCAAAAGCAGTAGAAGCAGAAGCAGAAGAAGCCGAAGAAACAGAAGCAGAACCTGAAGCAGAAGGAGAAGCAGGAGAAGCAGAAGAAGCAGTATCTGGAGAAGTAGAAAGAGAAACGAAAGTACAAGGAGAAGCAGAAGAAGTAGCAGAAGAAACAGAAGAACCAGAAGCAGAAAAAGAAGGAGAAGCCGAAGGAAAAGTAGAAGAACGAGAAGGAGGAGAAACAGAAGGAGAAGCAGAAGGAGAAGCAGGAAAAGCAGAAGTAGCAGAGGCAGAAGGAGAAGCAGAAGAAGGAGATGGAGAAGGAGAAGGAGAAGCAGAAGCAGAAGAAGAAGCAGAAGGAGATACAGAAGCAGAAGGAAATGAAGAAAGAGAAGCAGGAGAAGCAGAAGAAGCAGAAGCAGAAGGAGAAGTATTAGAAGAAGAAGGAGAAGGAGGAGAAGCAGAAGCAGAAGGAGAAGCAGAAGCAGAAGGAGAAGCAGAAAGGGAACCAGGAGAAGCAGAAGAAGCAGGAAAAGCAGAAGAAGAAGAAGAAAAAGAAGAAGCAGAAGAAGCAAAAGCAGAAAGAGAAGCAGGAGAAGCTAAGAAGCAGAAGCAGGAGAAGCAGAAGCAGAAGGAGAAGCAGTAGAAGCAGAAGGAGAAGGAGCAGCAGCAGGAGAAGCAGAAGCAGAAGCAGAAGGAGAAGAAGGAGAAGCAGGAGAATCAGAAGAAGGAGAAGTAGAAAGAGAAGCAGAGGAAGGAGAAGTAGAAGCAGAAGGAGAAGCAGGAGAAGCAGAAGAACAGAAGGAGAAGCACAAGTATTAGAAGCAGAAGGAGAAGGAGAAGAAGCAGAAGGAGAAGCAGGAGGAGAAGCAGAAGCAGAAAGAGAATCAAAAGCAGAAGGAGAAGCAGAAGAAACAGAATAAGCAGAAGCAGTAGCAGATGAAACAGAAGCAGAAGCAGAAGGAGAAGCAGAAAGAAAAGCAGAAGAACGAGAAGGAGAAGGAGAAAGAGAAGGATTAGGAGTAAGAGAAGCAGAAGGAGAAGCAGAATGAGAAGCAGAAGGAGAAGCAGGAGAAGCAGAAGGAGCAGAAGCAGGAGAAGCAGAAGCAGAAGCTGAATGAGAAGAAGAAGAAGGAGAAATTGAAGGAGAAGGAGAAGGAGAAGCAGGAGAAGCAGAAGAAGAAGAAGCAGGAGAAGCAGAAGCAGAAGAAGCAGAAGAAGCAGAAGGAGAAGCAGAAGCACAAGGAGAAGCAGAAGAAGGAGTAGGAGAAGAAAAAGTAAAAGCAGAAGCAGAAGAAGAAGAAGAAGAAGAAGAAGAAGAAGAAGAAGAAGAAGAAGAAGAAGAAGAAGAAGAAGAAGAAGAAGAAGAAGAAGAAGAAGAAGAAGAAGAAGAAGAAGAAGGAGAAGAAGAAGAAAAAGTAGAAGGAGAAGGAGAAGCAGAAGCAGAAGAAGCAGAAGGAGAAGCAGAAGAAGAAGGAGAAGAAGGAGAAGAATGAGAAGGAGAAACAGAAGCAGGAGAAGCACAAGAAGCAGATTCAAGAGAAGCAGAAACAGAAGAAGCAGAAGAAGCAGAAGCAAAAGCAGAAGAAGCAGGAGAAACTAAGAAGCAGAAGAAGCAGGAGAAGCAGAAAAAGT
>NW_012319007.1:0-1816 GCF_000151885.1 Dipodomys ordii
GCTGTGTCCCTCGCTGTGTACCTCTGTGTCCCGCTCTGTCCTCGCTTTGTCCCCGCGATGTCCCGCTGTGTCCCCGCTGTGTCCTGCTGTGTCTCGCTGTGTCCCGCTCTGTCCACTCTGTGTCCCCACTGTGTCCCGCTGTGTCCCCCGCTGTGTCTCGCTGTGTCCCGCTCTGTCCACGCTGTGTCCCCACTGTGTCCCGCTATGTCCCCACTGTGTCCCGCTCTGTCCCCGCTGTGTCCCCTGCTGTGTCCCGCTGTGTCCCCGGCTGTGCCCCACGCTGTGTCTCGCTCTTTCACGCTTTGCCCTGCTGTGTCCTTGCTGTGTCCCCATTTGTGTCCCACTGTGTCCTCGCTGGGTCCCCTTCTGTGTCCCGCTGTGTCCCATGTGTCACGTTGTGTCCTCTCTGTGTATCCCTCTGTGTTCCGCTGTGTCCCTGCTGTGTCCCTGCTGTGTTCCGCTGTGTCCCCGATGTCCCCCGCTGTGTCCCGTTGTGTCCCCGCTGTCTGCATGTGTGTCCCCGCTGTCCCCGCTGTGTCCCCCGCTGTGTCCCGCTGTGTCCTCGCTGTGTCCCCTGCTGTGTCCCGCTGTGTTCCCCGCTGTGTCCCCCTGTGTCCCGCTGTGTCCCCGCTGTCTGCCGGTGTGTCACCGCTGTCCCCCGCTGTGTCCTCTGCTGTGTCCCGCTTTGTCCCGCTGTGTCCCACGCTGTGTCCCGCTGTGTACCCCGCTGTGTTTAGTTGTGTTACCCACTGTGTCCCGTTGTGCCCTGCTGTGTACCCCCTGTGTCCCGCTGTGTACCGATGTGTCCCCGCTATGTCCCCGCTGTGTCTCCCTGCTGTCCCCCGCTGTGTCCCCACTGTGTTCCGCTGTGTCCCGCTGTGTCCTCGGTGTGTCCCCGCTGTTTCCTGCTGTGTCCTGCTGTGTCCGGCTGTGTCCCCGCTGTCCCCCGCTGGGTCCCCTGCTGTGTCCCCGCTGTGTCCACCTCTGTCCAGTTTTGTCCCGCTGTATCCTGCTGTGTCCCGGCTTTGTCCCCAGCTTTGTCCCCGGTGTGTCCCGCTGTGTCCCGCTGTGTCCCCCGCTGTGTCCCGCTGTCTCCCCTGCTGTGTCCCCCACTGTGTCCCGCTGTGTCCCACTGTGTCCCGTTGTGTCCTTGCTGTGTCCCTGCTGTGTTCTGCTGTGTATATCTGTGTCCCCGCTGTCCCCCTCTCTGTCCCCTGCTGTGTCCCCCGCTGTGTCCCACTGTGTCCCCGCTGGGTCCCGCTGGGTCCCTCTGTGTCCCCGCTCTGTCCCCGCTGTGTCCCCCTGTGTCCCTGGGGTGTCCTCACTGTGTAACCGCTAAGTCGTTCTGTGTCCCCGTAGTATCCCACTGTGTCCCCCGCTGTTTCCCCGCTGTGTCCCGCTGTGTCCTTGCTGTGTCCTCCGCTGTGTCCCATTGTGTCCCCCGCTGTGTCCCCCACTGTGTCCCACTGTGTCCCCCGCTGTGTCCCGCTGTGTCCCGCTGTGCCCCGCTGTCCGCCGGTGTGTTACCGCTGTCCCCCGCTGTATCCCACGCTGTGTCCCGCTGTGTCCTCGCTGTGTCTCACTGTGTCCCTGCTGTGTCTCCGCTGTGTCCCACTGTGTCCCTGGTGTGTCCTCACTGTGTAAACCACTGAGTCCCTCTGTGTCCCCGCTGTGTCCCACTGTGTCCCCCGCTGTGTCCCCGCTGTGTCCCCGCTGTGTCCTCCTGTGTCCCGCTGTGTCCTCACTGTGTCCTTCTGTATCCCGCTGTGTCTCCCGCTGTGTCCCCCACTCATTAACCGCTGTGACCCGCTGTGTC
>NW_012319008.1:0-1816 GCF_000151885.1 Dipodomys ordii
TTGCTTCTCCTACTCCTAATCCTTCTCTTTCGCCTTCTCCATCTTCTTCTTGTGCTTCTCCTGCATCTTCTGATTCTCCTGCTTCTCTTTCTGCTTCTCCTTCTGCCTCTGCTTCTCCTTCTGCTTCTTCTTCTGCTCTTCTTCTTCTGTTTCTTTTGCTTCTGTTTCTTCTTCTTCTTCTTCTGTTTCTTCTGATTCTACTTCTGCATCTCCTTCTTCTCCTCTTTCTGCTTCTACTCCTGCTTCTTCTAATTCTCCTGCTTCTCCTTCTTGTTCTCCTTCTGTTTCTGCCTCTCTTTCTGCTTCTGCTTCTCCTTCTTCTGCTCCTTCTCCTTCTCCTTTTTCTGCTTCTCCCACTGCTTCTGCTTCTGCTTCTTTTGCTTATTCTTTTTCTTCTGCTTCTGCTTCTCCTGCTTCTGCTTCTACTGCTTCTCCTTATGCTTCTCCTTATGCTTTTCCTTATGCTTGTCCTTATGCTGCTCCTTCTTCTTCTTCTTCTTCTTCTTCTTCTTCTTCTTCTTCTTCTTCTTCTTCTTCTTCTTCTTCTTCTTCTTCTTCTTCTTCTTCTTCTCTTTCTTCTGCTTCTGCTTTTCCTGCTTCTTCTGCTTCTACTGCTTCTCTTTCTGCTTCTCATTCTGCTTCTGCTTCTCCTATTGCTTCTGCTGCCCTTCCTTCTCCTTCTCCTTCTCCTACTTCTGCTTCTCCTTCTGCTTCTGCTTCTTCTGCTTCTCCTGCTTCTCGTTCTGCATCTTCTTCTGCTTCTGCTTCTCCTGCTTCTGCTTCTTCTGCTTCTGCTACTCCTTCTTCTGCTTCTCCTTCTGATTCTCCTTCTACTTCTCTTTCTGCTGCTCCTTTCTCTTTCTCTGCTTCTCCCTCTGATTCTTCTTCTTATGCTTATTCTTTTTCTACTGCTTCTTCTTCTCCTGCTTCTGCTTCTTCAGCTTCTTCTACTTCTACTGCTTCTCCTGATGATTATACTTATGCTTCTAGTTATTCTTCTTCATCTTCTTCTTCATCTTCTTCATCTTCTTCTTCTTCTTCTTCTTCTTCTTCTTCTTCTTCTTCTTCTTCTTCTTCTTCTCTTTCTTCTGCTTCTGCTTTACCTGCTTCTTCTGCTTGTACTGCTTCTCTTTTTGCTTCTCATTCTACTTCTGCATCTCCTTCTGCTTCTCCTATTGCTTCTGCTGCCCTTCCTTCTCCTTCTCCTTCTCCTACTTCTGCTTCTCCTTCTGCTTTTGCTTCTTCTGCTTCTCCTGCTTCTCTTTCTGCATCTTCTTCTCCTTCTGCTTCTCCTTTTGCTTCTCCTTTTGCTGCTCCTTCTCCGACTTCTCCTACTCCCTCTGATTCTTCTTCTTATGCTTATTTTTTTTTCTACTGCTTCTGCTTCTCTTGCTTCTACTTCTGCATCTCCTTCTGCTTCTGCTTCTCCATCTGCTGCTTCTTCTGCTTCTGTTTCTTCTTCTGCTTCTCCTTCTGCTTCTTCTGCTTCTCCTTCTGCTTCTCCTTCTGCTTCTCCTTCTGTTTCTCCTTCTCATTCTTCTGCTATTCCTTCTGCATCTCTTTCTGCTTCTGCTTCTCCTTCTGCTTCTCCTTCTGGTTCTCCTTCTTCTTCTCCAGATTCTTCTTCTGCTGCTTCTCCAGCTTCACGTTCTGCTTCAGGTTCTCCTTTTGCTTCTTCGGCTTCTTCTGCTTCTATTTCTGCTTCTCCTTCTGTTTCTGCTTCTCTTTCTGCTTCTGCTTCTTCTCCTTCTTCTATTTCTTCTGATTCTGCTTCTCCTGATTCTGCTTCTCCTGCTTCTCCTTCTGTTTCTCTTTA
>NW_012319009.1:0-1816 GCF_000151885.1 Dipodomys ordii
ACAGGACACAGCGGGGGACACAGCGAGCACACAGCATGACACAGCGGTTCACATAGAGGGAACTCAGAGGGGAACACAGCGGGAGACAAAGAGGGACACCACGGGACACAGTGAGACACAGCGGGACACTGTGGGGACACAGTTGGAGAAAGCGGGGGATACAGCGGGACATAGCGGAACAAATTGGGGGACAGAGCGGAGAAAGAGTAGGGCCACAGCGGGACACCTCGGTGACACAGCTGGACACAGCGGGGTACACAGCGGGACACAGCGGGCACACAGCGGGGACACAGCGGGACACAGCGGGGACAGAGCGGGACACAGTCGGACACAGCGGGACACAGTGGGGGACACAGCGGGACACAGCGGGGGTCCCAGCAAGGACACAGCGGGACACAGCGGGGGACACAGCGAGGACACAGAGGGGGACACAGCAGGGGACACAGCGGGACACAGCGGGGAATACAGCGAGGACACAGCAGGACACAGCGGGACACAGCGTCGATACAGAGGGGACTCAGCGGAGGACACAGGGGGGAAACAGCGGGGGACAAAGTGGGACACCACGGGACACAGTGTGACATAGTGGGACACAGCGGGGACACTGCGGGGACACAGCAGGACAAAGAGGGAGACATACCAGGACACAGTGGCACACAGCGGGGGACACAGCGGGGGACAGCGGAGACAGAGATGGGACACAGCGGGGACACAGCGGGGACATAGCTGGACACAGCGGGGTACACAGCGGGACACAGCGGGCACACCGGGGACACAGCGGGACACAGCGGGACACAGTGGGGACACAGTGGGACACAGCGGGGGACACAGCCGGACACAGCGGGGGAAACAGTGGGGGACACAGTGGGACACAGTGGATCACAGCGGGGGACACATGGGGAACACAGCGGGACACAGCGGGGACACAGCGGGACTCAGCGGGGGACACAGCAGTATACAGCAGGACACAGCGGGGACACAGCAGGGACACAGCGGGGGACACAGCAGGACACAGCGGGACACAGCGGGGAACACAGTGAGACACAGAGGGGGACACAGAGGGGTACACAGCGGGACACAGCTGGGAACACAGCGGGTCACAGCGGGACACAGCGGGAACACAGCTGGACACAGCGGGGTACACAGTGGGACACAGGGGGCACACAGTGGGGACACAGCGGGGGACACAGCGGGACACAGCGGGTCACTGTGGGGGACACAGCAGGGGACACAGCGGGGGACAGCAGAGGACAGAGAGGGGACACAGTGGCAACATAGAGGCGACGCAGCTGGGGACACAGCGTGGGACAAAATGGGACACCACGGGACACAGTGTTACACAGCGGGACACAGCGGGGACACTGCGGGACACAGCAAGATAAAGCGGGGGACACAGCGAGACACAGCGGGGGACAGCGGGGGACACAGCGGGACACAGAGGGCTACCCAGTGAGGACACAGTGGGACACAACAGGGGACACAGCGAGGCCACAGCGGGGGACATAGCGGGGGACACAGAGGGACACAGTGGGGAACACAGTGAGGACATAGCGGGACACACGGGACACAGCGTCGATACAGCAGGGAGGCAGCGTTACACAGCGTGGTACACACTGTGGACACACGGGACACAGTGGGGGCACAGCGGGACACAGCGGGACACAGTGGGACACAGCGGGGGAGACAGCAGGGACACAGTGGGGGACACAGCGGGACACAGCGGGTCACAGCGGGGAACACAGCGGGACACAGCAGGGGACACAGCGAGGACACAGCGGGTCACAGCGGGACACAGCTTGGGACAAAGCAGGAGACT
>NW_012319010.1:0-1815 GCF_000151885.1 Dipodomys ordii
TTTCCTGCTGTTTCCCCCGCTGTGGTCACCCGCTGTGTCCCCAGCTGTGTCCGACTGTGTCCGCTGTGTTCCCCTGTGTCCCCCTCTGTGTCCGGCTGTGTTCTCTGCTGTGACCCGCGCTGAGTCCCGCTGTGTCCCCCACTGTGTCCCCCAGTGAGTCCCCGCTGTGTCCCGCTGTGTCCCTGGTGTGTCCTCGCTGTGTAACCGCTGAGTCCCTCTGTGTCCCGCTGTGTCCCACTGTGTCCCCGCTGTGTCCCCGCTGTGTCCCCGCTGTGTCCTCCTGTGTCCCGCTATGTCCTCGCTGTGTCCTTCTGTATCCCGCTGTGTCCCCCGCTGTGTCCCCCACTATTTCCCCGCTGTGCCCCGCTGTGTCCATGCTTGTGCCCCGCTGTGTCCCCCTGTGTCCCGCTGTGTGTCCTGCTGTGTTCCCCGCTGTGTCCCGCTGTGTCCTGCTGTGTCCCGCTGTGTCCCGCTGTGTGCCTGCTCTCCCCCGGTGTGTCCCCCGCTGTGTCCCGCTGTGTCCTGCTGTGTCCCCGCTGTGGCCCGCTGTGGCCCGCTGTGTCTCCACTGTGTCACCGCTGTGTCCCTATGTGTACAGCTTTGTCTTCCTCTGTGTACCCCGGTGTGTCCTGCTGTGTCCCCTGCTGTGTCCTGCTGTGTCCTCGCTGTGTCCCCCGCTGTTTCCCACTGTTTCCCCCGCTGTGTCACCCGCTGTGTCCCCAGCTGTGTCCGGCTGTGTCCCGCTGTGTTCCCCTGTGTCCCCCTCTGTGTCCGGCTGTGTTCTCTGCTGTGTCCCCCGCTGAGTCCCGCTGTGTCCCCCACTGTGTCCCCCACTGAGTCCCCGCTGTGTCCCGCTGTGTCCCTGGTGTGTCCTCGCTGTGTAACTGCTATGTCCCTCTGTGTCCCCGCTGTGTCCCACTGTGTCCCGCAGTGTCCCCCTATGTCCCCTCTGTGTCCTCGCTGTATCCCCTGCTGTGTCCCACTGTGTCCCCTGCTGTGTCCCCGCTGTGTCGCCGCTGTGTCCTAGCTGTGTCCCGCTGTGTCCCCATTGTTCCCCGGTTTGTCCCCACTGTCCCCCGCTGTGTCCCTCGCTGTGTACCTCTGTGTCCCGCTCTGTCCTTGCTTTGTCCCTGCTATGTCCCGCTGTGTCCCTGCTGTGTCCATGCTGTGTTCCACTCTCTCCCGCTGTGTGCAGCTCTGTGTCCTCCGCTGTGTCCCCCGCTGTGTCCCGCTGTGTCCCGGTGTGTCCCGCTTTGTCCCCCGCTGTGTCCCACTGTTTCCCACTGTGCCCCTGCTGTGTCCCCGCTCTGTCCCGCTGTGTACCCCTCTGTGTCCCGCTGTGTCCTCGCTGTGTCCCCCGCTGTGTCCTGCTGTGTCCTCGCTGTGTCCCCCACTGTGTCCTGCTGTGTCCCCGCTGTGTCCCGCTGCGTCCCACTGTGTCCCCGCTGTCCGCCGGTGTGTCACCGCTGTCCCCCGCTGTATCCCACGCTGTGTCCCGCTGTGTCCTCGCTGTGTCTCACTGTGTGCCTGCTGTGTCTCCACTGTGTCCCGCTGTGTCCCTGGTGTGTCCTCGCTGTGTAACCGCTGAGTCCCTCTGTGTCCCCGCTGTGTCCCACTGTGTCCCCCGCTGTGTCCCCGCTGTGTCCCCGCTGTGTCCTCCTGTGTCCCGCTGTGTCCTCGCTGTGTCCTTCTTTATCCCGCTGTGTCCCCCGCTATGTCCCCCACTATTTCCCCGCTGTGCCCCGCTAAGTCCATTCGGTGTGCCCCGCAAGTGTCCTGCTGTGTCCCGCTGAGTGTCCCGCTGTGTCCCCGCTG
>NW_012319011.1:0-1815 GCF_000151885.1 Dipodomys ordii
TCCTTCTTCTGCTTCTCCTTCTGCTTCTGCTTCTCCTTCTGCTTCTGCTTCAATTTCTCCTTCTGCTTCTCATTCTGCTTCTGCGTCTTCTGTTTCTTCTGCTTCTCCTGCTTCTGCTTCTCCTGCTTCTCCTACTTCTCATGCTGCTTTTCCTTCTGCGTCTCTTTCTGCTTCTGCTTATCCTTTTGCTTCTCCTACTCCTAATCCTTCTCTCTCGCCTTCTCCGTCTTCTTCTTCTCGTTCTCCTGCTGCTTCTGCTTCTGCTTATTCTACTATTTCTGTTTCTTCTGCTTCTGCTTCAGATTGTGCTTCTTCTGTTTCTCCTTCTGCTTCAGATTCTGCTTCTGCTTCTTCGGCTTCTCCTGTTTCTTCTGCTTCTGCTTCTCCTGATCCTCTGCTTCTCCTGCTTCTATTTCTGCTTCTCCTTCTGCTTCTGCTCTTCGCCTTCTTCTGTTTCTTTTGATTCTGTTTCTTATGCTTCTTCTTCTGTTTCTTCTGATTCTACTTCTGCTTCTCCTTCTTCTCTTCTTTCTGCTTCTACTTCTGCTTCTTCTGATTCTCCTGCTTCTCCTTCTTGTTCTCCTTCTGTTTCTGCTTCTCTTTCTGCTTCTGCTTCTCCTTCTGCTGCTCCTTCTCCTTCTCCTTCTTCTGCTTCTCACAGTGCTTCTGCTTCTGCTTCTTTTGCTTATACTTTTTCTTCTGCTTCTGCTACTCCTGCTTCTGCTTCTTCTGCTTCTACTGCTTCTCCTTCTCCTTCTCCTTCTTCTTCTTCTTCTTCTTCTTCTTCTTCTTCTTCTTCTTCTTCTTCTTCTTCTTCTTCTTCTTCTTCTTCTTCTTCTTCTTCTTCTTCTTCTTCTCTTTCTACTGCTTCTTCCTTTCCTGCTTCTTCTGCTTCTACTGCTTCTCTTTCTGCTTCTCATTCTGCTTCTGCTTCTCCTTCTGCTTCTCCTATTGCTTCTGCTGCCCTTCCTTCTCCTTCTCCTTCTCCTACTTCTGCTTCTCCTTCTGCTTTTGCTTCTTCTGCTTCTCCTGCTTCTCCTTCTGCATCTTCTTCTGCTTCTGCTTCTCCTTCTGCTGCTTCTTCTGCTTCTCCTTCTGCTTCTGCTTCTCCTTCTGCTTTTCCTTCTGCTTCTCCATCTGCTGCTCCTTTTGCTTCTCGTTCTGCTTCTGATTCTCCTTCTGCTCTTCCTACTCCTAATCCTTCTCTTTCTCCTTCTCCTTCTTCTTCTTCTGCTTCTCGTTCTGCTTCTGCTACTGCTTCTTCTGCTTGTTCTGTATCTTCTGCTTCAGGTCCTGCTTCTGCTTATTCAGCTTCTTCTGTTTCTTCTGCTTCTGCTTCTCCTGCTACTGCTTCTTCTCCTTCTCTTTCTGCTTCTCCTTCTGCTTCTGCTTCTCCTTCTGCTCCTTCTCCTTCTTTTGTTTCTTCTTCTTCTTCTTCTGCTTCTCCCGCTTCTGCTACTTCTGCTTCTCCTTCCTTTCCTCTGCTTCTGCTACTCCTTCTCTTTCTTCTGCTTCTCTTTCTGCTTCTGCTTCTTCTGATTCTCCAACTAATCCTTCTTCTTCTCCTTCTGTTTCTACTTCTCTTTCTGCTCCTCCATCTCCTTCTGCTTCACCTTCTGCTGCTCCTTCTCCTTCTTCTGTTTCTCCCTCTGCTTCTGCTTCTGCTTCTTATGCTTCTTCTTGTTCTTCTGCTTCTGCTTCTCCTGTTTCTCCTTCTCCTGCTTCTACTGCTTCTTCTTCTGTTTCTTCTTCTGCTGCTTCTTCTGCTTCTACTTCTCTTTCTGCTTCTGCTTCTCCTGCTTGTTTTTCTGCTCT
>NW_012319012.1:0-1815 GCF_000151885.1 Dipodomys ordii
GCTTCTGAAACTCCTTCTCCTCCTCTGCTTCTCCGTCTGCTCTGCTTCTCTGCTTTCCTGATTCTCTTCTGCTTCTCCTTCTGCTTCTCCTTCTGTTCTCCTTCTCGTCTCTGCTATTTCTTGTGCTTCTTTTTCTGCTTCTACATCTTCAGCTTCTTCTGCTACTGCTTGTGTTTCTTCTGTTTCTTCTGCTTCTCTTTCGGATTTTGCTTCTCTTTCTGCTTCTGCTTCTCCTTGTGCTTCTGCAGATTCTGCTTCTTCTGCTTCTTCTTCTGCTTCAGGTTCTGCCTCTGCTTCTTCGGATTCTTATGCTACTGCTTCTCCTGCTTCTGCTTCTTCTGCTTCCCCTCCTTCTCTTTCTGCTTCTCCTTCTGTTTCTGCTTCTCCTTCTTCTTCTGTTTCTTCTCCTTCTTCTGTTTCTTTTGCTTCTGCTTCTACTGCTTCTGCTTCTCCTGCTTCTCGTTCTGCTTCTCTTTCTGCTTTTCTTTCTGCTTCTCCTTCTCCTTCTTCTGCTTCTCCTTCTGCTTCTGCTTCAATTTCTCCTTCTGCTTCTCATTCTGCTTCTGCGTCTTCTGTTTCTTCTGCTTCTCCTGCTTCTGCTTCTCCTGCTTCTCGTGCTGCTTTTTCTTCTGCGTCTCTTTCTGCTTCTGCTTATCCTTTTGCTTCTCCTACTGCTAATCCTTCTCTCTCGCCTTCTCCGTCTTCTTCTTCTGCTTCTCCTGGTGCTTCTGCTTCTGCTTATTCTACTATTTCTGTTTCTTCTGCTTCTGCTTCAGATTGTGCTTCTTCTGTTTCTCCTTCTGCTTCAGATTCTGCTTCTGCTTCTTCGGATTCTTCTGTTTCTTCTGCTTCTGCTTCTCCTGCTTCTTCTGCTTCTCCTGCTTCACTTTCTGCTTCTCCTTCTGCTTCTGCTTCTCCTTCTTCTTCTCCTTCTGCTCTTCTCCTTCTTCTGTTTCTTTTGCTTCTGTTTCTTCTGCATCTTAATCTTCTTCTTCTGTATCTTCTAATTCTACTTCAACTTCTCCTTCTTCTCCTTCTCTTTCTGCTTCTACTTCTGCTTCTTCTAATTTTCCTACTTCTCCTTCTTGTTCTCCTTCTGTTTCTGCTTCTCTTTCTGCTTCTGCTTCTCCTTCTGCTGCTTCTTCTCCTTCTCCTTTTTCTGCCTCTCCCACTGCTTCTGGTTCTGCTTCTTTAGCTTATTCTTTTTTTCTGCTTCTGCTTCTCCTGCTTCTGCTTCTTCTGCTTCTACTGCTTCTCCTTAAGCTTCTCCTTCTTCTTCTTCTTCTTCTTCTTCTTCTTCTTCTTCATCTTCTTCTTCTTCTTCTTCTTCATCTTCTTCTTCATATTCTTCTTCTTCTTCTTCTTCTTCTTCTTTTTCTTCTGCTTCTGCTTTTCCTGCTTCTTCTGCTTCCACTGCTTCTCTTTCTGCTTCTCATTCTTCTTCTGCTTCTCCTTCTGCTTCTCCTATTGCTTCTGTCTGCTGCTCTTCCTTCTCCTTCTCCTACTTCTATTTCTTCTTCTTCTTCTTCTTCTTCTTCTTCTTCTTCTTCTTCTGCTTCTCCTGCTTCTCCTTCAGCATCTCCTTCTGCTTGTGCTTGTCCTTATGCTTCTTCTTCTGCTTCTCCTTCGCTTCTCCTTCTGCTTCTTCTGCTTCTCCTTCTGATTCTCCTTCTGCTTCTGCTTCTGTTTTTCCTTCTCCTTCTCGTTTTTCTGCTTTTCCTTCTGCTTCTCCTTCTACTTTTGCTGCAACTGCTACTGCTTCTGCTTCTTCTGTTTCTTCTGCAATCTCCTCCTGCTTTTGATTCTCTTTCCGCT
>NW_012319013.1:0-1815 GCF_000151885.1 Dipodomys ordii
TTCCTACTACGAAAGAAAAAAAAAAGGTAACTTGAAAACTATACTTACTTGTGCTTGAGGACAAACTTGACGTTCTTGTATGCAAAGGCCACCAGGTAGGTGCTCACCAGGGTCATCACGCTGTACAGGACGGCGGACTGGATGTCCCGCTCTGTCCCCCAATGAGTCCCACTGTGTCTCGCTGTGTCCTGCTGTGTCCTCGCTGTGTCCCTGCTGTGTCCCGCTGTGTCCCGCTGGTTCTCCGCTGTGTCCCGCTGTGTCCCCACTGTGTCTCCGATGTGTCCCGCTCTGTCCTGCTGTGTCTGCCTCTTTGTCCCCCACTGTGTCCCCCACTGTGTCCCGCTGTGTCCCGCTGTGTCCCCCGCTGTGTCCCCTGCTGTGTCCTTCGCTGTGTCCTGCTGTGTCCCTGCTGTGTCCCGGCTGTGTCCCGCTGTGTCCCCCGCTATGTCCTTGCTGTGTCCCACTGTGTCCCGCTGTGTCCACGCTGTGTCCCCCGCTGTGTCCCACTGTGTCCCCGCTGTATCCCTCTGTGTCCTCGCTGTGTCCCCTGCTTTGTCCACGCTCTGTCGCGCTGTGTCATGCTGTGTCCCCTGCTGGGTCCCATTGTGGCCCCTGCTGTGTCCCCGCTGTGTCCCTGCTTTGTCCTCCTGTGTCCCGCTGTGTCCTCGCGACGACCCACGCTGTGTCCCGCTGTGTCCCCGCCTTGTCCCCCTGTGTCCGACTCTATGTCCCCCGCTGTTTCCCGCTGTGTCCCCCGCTGAGTCACACTGTGTCCCGCTGAGTCACACTGTGTCCCGCTGTGTCCCGCTGTGTTCTGCTGTGTCCCCGCTGTGTCTCCGCTGTGTCCTGCTGTGTCCCCGCTGTGTCCCGCTGTGTCCCGCTGTGTTCCCCCCTGTGTCCTTGCTGTGTCCCCGCTGTGTCCCCGCTGTGTCCCCGTTGTGTCCCCGCTGTGTCCTGCTGTGTCCCGTGGTGTCTCCCTTTGTCCCCCGCTGTGTCCTCCGCTGTGTCCTTGCTGTGTCGCGCTGTGTCCCCACTGTGTCCCCCAGTGTCCCGCTGTGTCCCCCGCTGTGTCCCGCTGTTTCTCCCGCTTTTTCCCCCGCTGTGTCCCGCTCTGTCCCCCGCTGTGTCCCATTGTGTCTCCCGCTGTGTCCAGCTGTGTCCCGCTGTGTCTCCGCTGTGTCCCGCTGTGTACCGCTGTGTCTCTGTTGTGTTCCCTGCTGTGTCCCGCTGTGTCCCTGCTGTGTCCCGCTGTGTCCCGCTGTGTCTCCCTGCTGTCCCCCGCTTTGTCCCCGCTGTGTCCCCACTGTGTCCCACCGTGTCCCGCTGTGTCCCCGCTGTCCCCCGCTGTGTCCACGCTGTGTCCTGCGGTGTCCTCGCTGTGTCCCCCGCATTGTCCCACCCTGTCCACTGCTGTGTCCCCCACTGTGTCCCGCTGTGTCCTCGCTGTGTCCCCGCTGTGTCCCGCTGTGTCCCTCTGTGTCCCCGCTCACCCTGTTGTGTCCCTCTGTGTCCCCGCTGTGTTGACGCTGTGTCCCGCTCTGTTCTCACTTTGTCCCCGCTGTGTTTCGCTCTGTCCCGCTGGGTCCCCTCTGTGTCCCGCTGTGTCCCCGCTGTGTCCCCCGCTGTGTCGCACTGTGTCCCCGCTGTATCCCTCTGTGTCCTCGCTGTGTCCCCTGCTTTGTCCCCGCTGTGTCGCGCTGTGTCCCGCTGTGTCCCCTGCTGTGTCCCATGGTGGACCCTGCTGTGTCCCCGCTGTGTCCCCGCTTTGTCACATACCTGTGTCCAGCTGTGTCCTCGCTACGACCCCCGCTGTGT
>NW_012319014.1:0-1815 GCF_000151885.1 Dipodomys ordii
CAGAAGCAGCAGGAGAAGCAGAAGCAGAAGAAGAAGCAGAAGAAGGAGAAGGACAAGGAGAAGGAGAAAGAGAAGCAGAAAGAGAAGCAGAACGAGAAGCAGGAGAAGCAGAAGCTGGAGAAGCCGAAGCAGAAGAAACAGAAGAAGGGGAAGAAGCAGAAGGAGAAGCAGAAACAGAAGGAAAAGCAGAAAGAGAAGCAGGAGAAGCAGAAGCAGCAGCAGAAGAAGAAGCAGAAGCAGAAGAAGCCGAAAAAGCAAAAGCAGAACCTGAAGCAGAAGGAGAAGCAGAAGCAGAAATAGAAGCAAAAGCAGAAGGAGAAGCAGAAGGGGAAGCAGAAGAAACAGAAGAACCAGAGGCAGTTTCAGAAGAAGCAGAAGATTCAGAAGCAGAAGGAAAAGCAGAAGAACTAGAAGGAGAAGGAGAAGGAGAAACAGGAGTAGAAGCAGAAAGAGAAGCAGAAGAAGGAGCAGTAGAAGGAAAAGCGACAGGAGAAAAAGAAAGAGCAGCAGAAGGAGAAGCAGGAAATGCAGAAACAGGAGAAGAACAAGCAGAAGAAACAGGAGAAGGACAAGAAGCAGAAGCAGAAGGAGAAGCAGAAAGAGAAGGAGGGGAAGCAGAAGAAGCAGAAGCAGGAGAAGCAGAAGCATAAGAATCCGAAGAAGCAGAAGCAGAACCTGAAGCAGAAGGAGAAGCAGGAGAAGCAGAAGAATCAGAATCTGGAGAAGCAGAATGAAAAGCAGAAGGAGAAGCAGAAGCAGAAAGAGAATCAAAAGCAGAAGGAGAAGCAGAAGAAACAGAAGAAGTAGAAGCAGTAGCAGTTGTAGCAGAAGCAGTAGGAAAAGCAGAAGGAAAAGCAGAAGAACAAGAAGGAGAAGGAGAAACAGAAGGAGAAGCAGAAGGAGAAGCAGAAGAAGGAGAAGGAGAATCAGAAGCAGAAGAAGATGCAGAAGGAGAAGCAGAAGAAGCAGAAGCAGAAGGAGAAGCAGGAAAAGCAGAAGAGCAGAAGCAAAAGGAGAAGCAAAAGAAGGAGAAGGAGAAGCAGAGGCAGAAGAAGAAGCATAAGGACAAGCACAAGCAGAAGGAGATGCAGAAGGAGAAGCAGGAGAAGCAGAAGAAGGAGAAGATGAAGGAGAAGTAGGACAAGGAGAAGGAGGAGAAGCAGAAGCAGAAGGAGAAGCAGAAGCGGAATGAGAAGCAGAAAGAGAAGCAGGAGAAGCACAAGAAGCAGAAGCAGGAGAAGCCGAAAGAGAAGAAGCAGAAGAAGCAAAATCAGAATCAGAAGGAGAAGCAGAAGCAGAAGGAGAAGCAGCAGAAGTAGAATCAGAAATTCAGGCAGGAGAAACAGAAGAAGCAGAAGCAGAAGCAGAAGGCGAAGCAAAAAGAGAAGGAGAAGGAGAAGTAGAAGAAGCAGGAGAAGGAGAAGCAGCAGAAGAAGCAGAAAAACAAGCAGGAGAAGCAGAAGCACAAATAGAAGTAGAAGCAGAAGCAGAAGAAGAAGCATTAGAAGCATAAGAAGCAGAAGCAGGAGAAGCAGAAGCAGAAGATAAAGAAGAAGCATAAGAAGCAGAAGAAGAGGGAGAAACAGAAGAAGGAGAGAGAGCAGCAGAAGGTGAAGCAGAAGGAGATGCAGAAGCAGAAAGCGAAGCAGAAACTGAAGGAGAAGAAGAAGGAGAAGTTGGAGAATCAGAAGAAGCAGAAGCAGAAGCAGAAAGAGAAGGAGAAGAAGGAGAAGGACAAGCAGGAGAAGCAGAAGAAGCAGAAGCGGGAGAAGCAGAAGAAGAAGAAACAGAAGAAAGAGAAGGAGCAGAAGGAGA
>NW_012319015.1:0-1815 GCF_000151885.1 Dipodomys ordii
CTTGATAACATCGAAGGTCTTTGTTAAAAACAATTCAGGATATGCAGCAAGGAGAATGAGAAGCACACAGATCTATGGGTGTCACTGGAGATCATCTTGCCGGTCCCCTCTATCGTGCCTCTCACAAGTCTTAGGTCCAGCCACCTCCATCCTTAGGACAAACATGAACAAGAGTCAGTCTGGCCTTGTCACCTGGAGGTGATCGAACATTCTATATCATTCCAGAAGCCATTTCTGTGGTCTTTGCAAACAAATGGGCAGAGACAAGTGTGATTTTCTACCTCTAGTGTATCATACGTTGGCAACCTCTTCACATCTGGACCGTCCTCATGGAGTAAAAGTCATCTAATAAAAGGGTGGGGGAAGTTGAGAGCAGCCTTCTCATAATGCTGTACAGACTTACAGGCAGACAGTAGATCTTGCGGGACTTCCAATGGGCAGCTGCGGTCGTCACTACCGTTTTTACACAGGCACCAGCCTGAGTGCATGAGCTGCCAACCTTTGCACCGGCCCTTATACCAGGTTCTACTCACAATCCAAGACCCTGCTCACCTTGCGGGCCTTTCAGGGCCTTCATCCATGACTGATGAGAGGGAGACCCCCCCTTACGGGGGCAGGGAAACTATTCCAGGAAAGGGAGCTGGTTAGCTTCCAAGCCAGTCGTGTGTCATCATCCAGCTCCTGAAAGCATACAGCAATGTTCTTACGATGGGGAGCCCCTCCCCCCGCCCCCCCCCGCCTTCGAGCTTCCCTGGAGTCCTGCTCCTAATTATCTCTTTAATATCTCTTTATCTTCCAGCCCCTGCTTCCTGACCGGATGGTGATATCTGAAGCACTCAGCGGCAACCAGACAGCCAGAGGGGAACGCGAGCCATCCATGCAGGTGGCGTAACCGTCCATCCTCACCCCCCCCGCAGGCGATTACTCGACCACGACCACGACCTCCGACCCCCCCCCCCGCACCAAAATCCACAACCCTACCCTCGGAACAAAATAAAACAAATTTGCTTGAATCTCACGCTGCCTTTTGTTTGTAATTGACGCAATAGGCGAAGGGGAGGGATCTCATTTCTGGTGCCTGACGGGGGGGGAGGGGGGAGGGGGCGGGGGAATTGGAGAGGAGAGAAGAGGGGGCAGAGGGCATCTCAGTGTATCTGTGTGTGTGCGTGCGCGCATCTTTGAGGAAACTCAAAGATCGGACGCGACAGAGCATGTATGTAGTCCAGCCGGACCAATTTACCACGTCTCTGTCTCTTGTCTCTCTGTTTCTGTTTCTCTATTTCTCTCTCTGTGTCTCTCTTTGTCTCTGTCTGTCTGTCTGTCTGTCTGTCTGTCTGTCTGTCTGTCTGTCTGTCTCTCTCTCTCGTTTGAATTCTCTCTCCCGCCCGCCCGCCCGCCCGCACTCCCTCCCTCCTTTTCCTCTCGACTTGCCAGTCAATCCTGGGGCTTGAGCTACTGTACTGGCGCTCCAACACACAACCGTCCCACTCCGAGCCTGCCTGCCTGCCTGCCTATGCATGGGCCCCATTCTCCAACGAGGCACATCATCATCCCCACCCCACCCCTTCTCGGAAAGAAGGCAGTCTCTCTCGGGGCCAGCCAGCCTGGGCCGGTTTTCTCAGTCAGTCAGTGCGTGGTTTGTTTGTTCTTTTTTTTCCCCCATGCATTTCATGAGAGAAAACTGCAATTCACAAAACCACCACTAGATGGCGCGCGTTCGCCGTCGACAAGGTGGATGGGGCGGCGGGAGGGGCAAAACACGGGTCGGGTCAGTCACTCACTCAGTCAGTCAGTCCTCACCTACCCGGCAGTGTG
>NW_012319016.1:0-1815 GCF_000151885.1 Dipodomys ordii
TGTGACACTTTGCCCTTCTTGTCCCCCCCAGAGTCCCCGCTGTTTCCCCGCTGGGTCCCGCTGGGTCCCCGCTGGGTCCCGCTGTGTCCCCCGCTATGTCCCCCGCTTTGTCCCCGCTGTGTCCCGCTGTGTCCCCCGCTGTTTCCCGTTGTGTCCCCAGCTGTGTACCCCGCTGTGTCCCTCTGTGTCACACTGTGTCCCTTGGTGTCCCGCTTTGTCCCCCGCTGTGTCCCCCTGTGTCCCTCTGTGTCCCCCACTGTGTCCCGTTGTTTCCCCAGTTGTGTACCCCGCTTTGTCCCTCTGTGTCCCCGCTGTATCGCCGCTGTGTCCCGCTGCGTCCTGCTGTGTACCCCTCTGTGTCCACCGCTGTGTCCCGCTGTGTCCCCCGCTGTGTCCCGCTGTGTCCTCCGCTCTGTCCCTGCTGTGCCCCGCTGTGTCTCGCTGTGTCCCACTGTGTCCCGCTGTGTCCCCCCTGTGTCCCCCGCTTTGTCCCGCTGTGTCCCTCTGTGTCCCCTGCTGTGTCCCTTGCTGTGTCCACCTGTGTCCCCCGCTGTGTCCCGCTGTGTCCACTGCTGTGTCCCCACTGTGTCCCGCTGTGTCCAACTTGTGTCCCGCTGTGTCCCTCTGTGTCCCCCGCTGTGTCCTGCTTTGTCCCCCACTGTGTCCCGCTGTGTACCCCTCTGTGTCCCCCGCTGTGTCCCTCGCGGTGTCCCGCTGTGGCCCGCTGTGTCCCCCGCTGTGTCCCTGCTGTGCCCCGCTGTGTCCCGCTGTGTCCCGCTGTGTACCGCTGTGTCTACTGCTGTGTCCCCCGCTGAGTCCCGCTGTGTCCCAGCTGTGTCCAAATGAGTCCTCGTTGTGTCCCCTGCTGTGTCCCGCTGTGTCACCCCTGTGTCCCCCACTGTGACCCAATGTGTCCTCGCTGTGTCCCCCGCTGTGTCCCTCTGTGTCCCTCTGTGTACCCTGCTGTTTCCTGCTGTGTCCACTGCTGTGTCCCCACTGTGTCCCACTGTGTCCAACGCTGTGTCCAGCGCTGTGTCCCGCTGTTTCCTCCGCTGTGTCCCGCTGTGTCCCCCGCTGTGTCCCCCACTGTGTCCTGATGTGTCCCGGCTGTGTCCCGCTGTGTCCCGCTGTGTACTGCTGTGTCCCCCGCTGAGTCCCGCTGTGTCCCCACTGTGACCCAATGTGTCCTCGCTGTGTCCCCCGCTGTGTCCCCCTGTGTCCCCCCTGTGTCTCCAGCTGTGTCCCGCTTTGTCCACTGCTGTGTCCCCACTGCGTGCCGCTGTGTCCAACGCTGTGTCCCGCTGTGTCCCGCTGTTTCCACTGCTGTGTCCCGATGTGTCCGCTGCTGTGTCCCCTGCTCTGTCACACTGTGTCCCCCACTGTGTCCTGCTTTGTACTGCTTTGTCCCCCACTGAGTCCTGCTGTGTCCCCGCTGTGTCCCAATTTTTCCTCGCTGTGTCCCCCGCTGTGTCCCGCTGTGTCCCCCTGTGTCCCCAGCTGTGTCCCGCTTTGTCCACTGCTGTGTCCCCACTGTGTCCAGCTGTGTCAACCACTGTGTCCCACTGTGTCCCGCTGTGTACCCTGCTGTGTCCCCCACTGTCCCGCTGTGTAGTTGTTGTGCCCCCGCTGTTTCCTGCTGTGTAAACCGCTGTGTCCTGCTGTGTCAAGCTGTGTCCCGCTCTTTCCCCACTGTGTCCCGCTGTGTCCCCGCTGTGTGCCCGCTGTATCGCGCTGTGTACCCCACTGTGTCCAGCTGTGTCACCGCTGTGTTCCGCTGTGTCCCCTCTCAGTCCCACGCAATCCCCTGCTGTCCCC
>NW_012319017.1:0-1815 GCF_000151885.1 Dipodomys ordii
CCCCATGTTCAGCCGGATTATCCCCGCTGTCCCCGAAGTACACAGGTAGATACCCACTGATTCTCTTTATGTCCCAACTAATCCCACCGGGATTCACAATGTCCTTACTAGTTCCCTGGAATGTCCTCGCTGATAAACCGAAGAGTCCTTCTGTGTCCCCGCTGAGTCCCACTATATCCCCCGCAGTGTCCCCGCTGTGTCCCCGCTGTGTCCTCATATTATTCCCGCTGTGTCCTCGCTGTGTCTAAAAGTATCCCGCTGTGTCCCCCGCTGTATCCCCCCACTATTTCCCCCACTGAGACCCGCTGTGTCCATGCTGTGTCACAAAGCTGTGTCCCGCTGTGTTCCCCGATGTGTCCTGCTGTGTCATGCTGTGTCCATGCTGTGTCCACAGCTGTGTCCCGCTGTGTCCCCAGCTGTGTTCCCCGCTGTGTCCCGATGTGTCCCGCTGTGTCCGAGCTGTGTCCCGCTGTGTCCCGCTGTCTCCCGCTGTGTCCCTCTGTGTCACGCTGTTTCCGCCTATGTGTCCCCCGCTGTGTCCTGCTGTGTCCCCGCTGTGTCCCCACTGTGTCCTCCTGTATCCCGCTGTGTCCTCGCTGTGTCCTTCTGTATCCCGCTGTGTCCCCCGCTGTGTCCCCCAGTATTTCCCCGCAGTGACTTGCTGTGTCCATGCTGTGTCCCCCGCTGTGTCCCGCTTTGTCCCGCTCTGTCCCCCGCTGTGTTCCCCGCTGTGTCCTACTGTGTCCTCGCTGTGTCCCCTCTGTGTCCCGCTGTGTCGCGCTGTGTCCCACTGTGTTCTGCTGTGTCCGCCTCTGTGTCCCCCGCTGTCTCCCGCTGTGTCCCTGCTGTGTCCCCACTGGGTCGCGCTGTGTCTCGCTGTGTCCCCGCTTTGTCCCCGCTATGTCCCGCTGTGTCTCTGGTGTGTCCTTGCTGTGTAACTGCTATGTCCCTCTGTGTCCCCGTTGTGTTCCACTGTGTCCCGCAGTGTCCCTCTATTTCCCCGCTGTGTCCTCGTTGTGTCCCCCGCTGTGTCCCAGAGTGTCACCCGCTGTGTCCCCGCTGTGTCCCCGCTGTGTCCTCCTGTGTCCCGCTGTGTTTTTGCTGTGACCCCCGCTGTGTCCCGTTGTGTCCCCCGCTGTGTCCTGCTGTTTCCCGCTGTGTCCCGCTGTGTCCTGCTTTGTCAGCCTGTGTCCCCCGCTGTGTCCTGCTGTGTCCCCGCTGTGTCCCCGCTGTGTCCCCGCTGTGTCCTGCTGTGTCCCGCTGTGTCCTCGTTCTGTTCCGCTGTGTCCCGCTGTGTCCCCCGCTGTGTCCCCAATTGTGTCCCTCTGTGTCCCCCGCTGTGTCCCGCTGTGTCCCGCTGTGTCCCCGCTGTCTGCCGGTGTGTCACCGCTGTCCCCCGCTGTATCCCCCGCTGTGTCTCGCTGTGTCTTCTCTGTGTCCCGCTGTGTCACCGCTGTGTGTCCTCTGTGTCCCGCTGTGTCCCTGGTGTGTCCTTGCTGTGTAACCGCTGAGTCCCTCTGTGTCCCCGCTGTGTCCCACTGTGTCCCCCGCTGTGTCCCCGCTGTGTCCCCGCTGTGTCCTCCTGTATCCCGCTGTGTCCTCGCTGTGTCCTTCTATATCCCGCTGTGTCCCCTGCTGTGTCCCCCACTATTTCCCCACTGTGACCTGCTGTGTCCATGCTGTGTCCCCAGCTGTGTCCCGCTGTGTCCCCTGCTGTGTTCCCCGCTGTGTCCCGCTGTGCCCGCTGTGTCCTCGCTGTGTCCCGCTGTGTCCCGCTGTCTCCCGCTGTGTCCCGCTGTGTCCTGCTGTTCCGCC
>NW_012319018.1:0-1815 GCF_000151885.1 Dipodomys ordii
CCGCTAAATACCCTAGCTCTGTACCACTGAGTCCCGATGTGTACCAAGAGTGTCCAGAAATATCCGCCACTCTGTCCTCCTGAGTCATGAAGTGTCAAGGAGTATCCTGCTGAATCCCACAATGTGTCCCGTTGTGTCCAAAATGTGAACCCCGAAATGTCCCCCTGAGTGGTGGCTGATTAGACGCTGTTTCCCGATGGGTGCTGATGTGTCCTCGCTGTTTTCCCCGCTGTGTCCTGCTGTGTCCCCCGCTCTGTCCTCCGCTGTGTCCCCCGCTGAATCCCCACTGTGTCCTCGCTATGTCCCCCGCTTTTACCGCTCTGTCCCTCTGTTTCCCACTGTGTTCCCGCTGTGTCCCGCTCTATCCCCCGCTCTTTCCCCCAGTGTCCTGCTGTGTCCCGCTGTGTCCCGCTGTGTCCCCCAATGTGTCCCATTGTGTCCCAGCTGTGTACCCCGCTGTGTCCCCCTGTGTCGTCGCTGTTTCGATGCTGTGTCCCGATGGGTCGCGCTGTGTCCTCGCTGTGTTCCCCTCTGTGTCCCGCTGTTTCCCCCGCTCTGTCCTCTGCTGTGTCCCCCGCTGAGTCACGCTCTGTCCCTCGCTGTGTCCTGCTGTATCACGCTGTGTCCCGCTCTGTACCCACTGTGTCCCGCTGTGTCCCCCGCTGTGTCCCCGCTGTGTCCTCGTTGTGTCCCCGCTGTGTCCCGCTCTTTCCTCACAGTGACCACTGCTGTGTCCCGCTGTGTCCCCCGCTGTGTCCCCCGCTGTGTCCCGCTATTTCCCCCGCTTTGTCCCCCGCTGTGTCCCGCTGTGTCCCACTGTGTCCTCGCTGTATCCCCCGCTCTGTCCTGCTGTGTCCTCACTGTGTCCCCCGTTGTGTCCCGCTGTGTCCCGCTGTGTCCTCGCTGTGTCCTGCAGTGTCCCCCGATCTGTCCCCGCTTTGTCTGGTTGTATCCCCCACTGTGTCCCGCTGTGTCCCCCGCTTTGTCCTGTTGTGTGCTTCCGCAGTGTCCCCGCTTTGTCCCGGTGTGTCCCACTGTGTCCAGTGGTGTCCCGCTTTGTCCCCCGCTGTGTCACCCTCTGAGTCCCATCTGTTTCCCCTCTGTGTTCCGCTGTTTCCCACTGTGTCACCCGCTGTGTCCTGCTGTGTCCCCCGCTGTGCCCGCTGTGTCCCCGCAGTGTCCCCTCTGTGTCCCCGCTATGTCCCGCTGTGTCCTCGCTGTGTCACCTGCTGTCTACCGCTTTGTCCCCCGCTGTGTCGCACTGTGTCCTGCTGTGTCCTCGCTGTGTCCTCCGCTGTGTCCTGCTGTGTCCCCGCTGTGTCCCCCGCTGTGTCCCCGCAGTGTCCCCGCTTTGTCCCACTGTGAAACACTGTGTTCCGTGGTGTCCCGCTTTGTCCCCCGCTGTGTCCCCTGCTGAGTCCCCTCTGTGTCCCCGCTGTGTCCCTTTGTGTCCACGCTGTGTCCCCTGCTGTCTCCTGCTTTGTCCCACACTGTGTCCCGCTGTGTCCCGCTTTGTCCTCGCTGTGTCCCCCGCTGTGTCCCGCTGTGTCCCCGCTGTGTCCCCGCTGTATCGACGCTGTGTCCCGCTGGGTCCCGCTGTGTCCTCGCTGTGTTCCCCACTGTGTCCACGTTGTGTTCCCCGCTGTGTCCCGCTGTGTTCCCCTCTGTGTCCCGCTGTGTCCCCGGCTGTGTCCCGCTGTGTCCCGCTGTGTCCCCCGCTGTGTCCCTGCTGTGTCCCCGCTGTGTCCTGCTGTATACTGGTATGTCCCCCGCTGAGTCCCGCTGTGTCCCTGCTGTGTCCTGCTTTGTCTCCCC
>NW_012319019.1:0-1815 GCF_000151885.1 Dipodomys ordii
CTTCCCCCTCCTTCTCTTATCTGACTTCTCCATCCTGATTCTAGACTTCTCATCTAGACATCTGCCTCCTGATCCTCTCCTAGATTTCCTCTGCTTCTGCTTCTCCTGCATCTGACTTATCTACTTTTCCTAGCTTCTCTATCTGCTTCTCATTCTGCTTCTGCTTCTCGTTCGACTTCTACTCCTTCTCCTTCTTCTATTCTTCTTCTTCTACTTCTCCCGCTTCTACTTCATCTGCTTCTCCTGCTTCTCGTTCTGCTTCTCTTCGTCAGCTTCTCTTCCTACTTCTACTCCTGCTTCTTCTGCTTCTACTTCTTCTCTTTAGTTCTTCTCCTTCTGCTTCAGATTGAGCTTCTTCTGTTTCTCCATCTGCTTCAGATTCTGCTTCTGCTTCTTCGGATTCTTCTGTTTCTTCTGCTTCTGCTTCTCCTTCTTCTTCTCCTTCTGCTCTTCTCCTTCTTCTGTTTCTTTTGCTTCTGTTTCTTCTGCTTCTTCTTCTTCTGTTTCTTCTGATTCTACTTCTGCTTCTTCTGATTCTCCTGCTTCTCCATTTGTTGTCCTTCTGTTTCTGCTTCTCTTTCTGCTTCTGCTTCTCCTTCTGCTGCTCCTTCTGCTTCTGCTTCTGCTTCTCCCAGTGCTTCTGCTTCTGCATCTTTTGCTTATTCTTTTTCTTCTGCTTCTGCTTCTCCTGCTTCTGCTTCTTCTGCTTCTACTGCTTCTCCTTATGCTTCTCCTTCTTCTTCTTCTTCTTCTTCTTCTTCTTCTTCTTCTTCTTCTTCTTCTTCTTCTTCTTCTTCTTCTTCTTCTTCTTCTTCTTCTTCTTCTTCTCTTTCGTCTGCTTCTGCCTTTCCTGCTTCTTCTGCTTCTACTGCTTCTCTTTCTGCTTGTCATTCTGCTTCTGCTTCTCCTTCTGCTTCTCCTATTGCTTCTGCTGCCCTTCCTTCTCCTTCTCCTTCTCCTACTTCTGCTTCTCCTTCTTCTTTTGCTTCTTCTGCTTCTCCTGCTTTTCCTTCTGCATCTTCTTCTGCTTCTGCTTCCCCTTCTGCTGCTTCTTCTGCTTCTGCTTCTCCTTCTGCTGCTCCTTCTGCTTCTCGTTCTGCTTCTGATTCTCCTTCTGCTCTTCCTACTCCTAATCCTTCTCTTTCTCCTTCTCCTTCTTCTTCTTCTGCTTCTCGTTCTGCTTCTGCTACTGCTTCTTCTGCTTGTTCTGTTTCTTCTGCTTCAGGTCGTGCATCTGCTTCTTCAGCTTCTTCTGTTTCTTGTGCTTCTGCTTCTCCTGCTACTGCTTCTTCTCCTTCTCTTTCTGCTTCTCCTTCTGCTTCTGCTTCTCCTTCTGCTTCTGCTTCTCCTCCTTCTCCTTCTTCTTCTTCTTCTTCTTCTTCTTCTTCTTCTTCTTCTTCTTCTTCTTCTTCTTCTTCTTCTTCTTCTTCTTCTTCTTCTGCTTCTGCTTCTGCTTCTCCCGCTTCTGCTTCTACTGCTTCTTCTGCTTCTCCTTCCTTTCCTCTGCTTCTGCTTCTCCTTCTCCTTCTTCAGCTACTCTTTCTGCTCCTGCTTCTTCTGAATCTCCAACTAATCCTTCATCTTCTCCTTCTGTTTCTGCTTCTCTTTCTGCTTCTCCATCTCCTTCTGCTTCACCTTCTGCTGCTCCTTCTACATTCTTCTGTTTCTCCCTCTGCTTCTGCTTCAGCTTCTTAATCTTCTTCTTGTTCTTCTGCTTCTGCTTCTCCTGCATTCTGCTTCTTATGCTTCTACTGCTTCTTCTTGTGCATCTACTACATCTGCTACTTCTGATTCTACATCTCTTTCTGCTTCTGC
>NW_012319021.1:0-1815 GCF_000151885.1 Dipodomys ordii
GTACCCCGTTGAGTCCAGCTTTGTCTCTGCTGTTTCCCGCTGTGTCGCGCTGTGTCCTCGCTGTGTCGCCGCTGTGTCCTCTGCTGTGTCACCCGTTTTGTCCCGCTGTGTCCCCCACTGTGTTCCCCGCTGTGTCCCAACTGTGTCCCTGCTTGGTCCCTCTGTGTTCCACTATGTCCTCGCTTGTCCCCGGTGTGTCCCACTGTGTCCCCCGCTGGGTCCCCCGCTGTGTCCTGCTGTGTCCTCCCTTGTCCCCCGCTGTGTCCCGCTGTGTCCCCCTCTGTGTCCCCGCTGTGTCCCGCTGTGTCCCCGCTGTGTCCCCTTTTGTGTCTTTCTGTGTCCCCCGTTGTGTCCCGCTGTGTCCCCCGCTGTGTCCCACTGTGTCCCTGCTGTGTCCCCGCTGTGTCCCGCTGTGTCCCCACTGTGTTCCCGCTGTGTCCCGCTGTGCCCCGCTGTGTCCCCGCTGTGTCCCCGTTGTGTCCCCCGCTGTGTCCCGCTGTGTCCCCCGCTGTGTCCCCCACTGTGTGGGCTGTGTCCCCTGCTGTGTCCCCCGCTGTGTCCCACTGTGTCCCCGCTGAGTCCCGCTGTGTCCCCCGCTGTGTCCCGCTGTGTCCCTGCTGTGTATCCGATGTGTCCTGCTGTGTCCCCTCTGTGTTCCCGCTGTGTCCCCCCTGTGCACTGCTGTGTCCCGCTGTGTCCTTACTGTGTTCCCCGCTGTGTCCCCGCTGTGTCCCCGCTGTGTTACCGCCGTGTCCCGCTTTGTCCCGCTGTGTCCCCGTTGTGTCCCCTGCTGTGTCCCGCTGTTTCCCCCGCTGTTTCCCGTTGTGTCCCCGCTGTGTCCTGCTGTGTCACGCTGTGTCCCACTGTGTCCCCGCTGTTTCCCTCTGAGTCCCGCTGTGTCCTTGCTTGTCCCCTGCTGTGTCCCGCTGTGTCCTTGCTGTGTCCCTCTGTGTCCAGCTGTGTCCACCGCTCTGTTCCCCGCTGAGTCCCCCGCTCTATCCCCACTGTGTCCCTGCTGTGTCGCCGCTATGTCCCGCTGTGTCCCGTTGTGTCCTTGCTGTGTCCCGCTGTGTCCCGCTCTGTCACCCGCTGTGTCCCACTGTGTACCTGCTGTGTCCCCGCTGTGTCCTGCTGTGTCCCTGCTGTGTCCCGCTGTGTCCCCACTGTGTTCCCGCTGTGTCCCGCTGTGCCCCGCTGTGTCCCCGCTGTGTCCCCGCTGTGTCCCGCTGTGTCCCCCGCTGTGTCCCCCGCTGTGTCCCCCACTGTGTGGGCTTTGTCCCCTGCTGTGTTCCCCGCTTTGTCCCACTGTGTCCCCTCTGAGTCCCGCTGTGTCCCCAGCTGTGTCCCGCTGTGTACCCCGCTGTGTCCCCCGCTGTGTCCCCCACTGTGTGGGCTGTGTCCCCTGCTGTGTCCCCCGCTGTGTCCCACTGTGTCCCCGCTGAGTCCTGCTGTGTCTCCCGCTGTGTCCCGCTGTGTCCCTGCTGTGTATCCGATGTGTCCTGCTGTGTCCCCTCTGTGTTCCCGCTGTGTCCCCCCTGTGCACTGCTGTGTCCTGCTGTGTCCTTACTGTGTTCCCCGCTGTGTCCCCGCTGTGTCCCCGCTGTGTTACCGCCGTGTCCCGCTTTGTCCCGCTGTGGCCCCGTTGTGTCCCCTGCTGTGTCCCGCTGTGTCCCCCGCTGTTTCCCGTTGTGTCCCCGCTGTGTCCTGCTGTGTCCTACTGTGTCCCGCTCTGTCCCCGCTGTTTCCCTCTGACTCCCGCTGTGTCCTTGAAATGTACCCCTGCTGTGTCCCGCTGTGTCACTTGCTGTGTCCCTC
>NW_012319022.1:0-1815 GCF_000151885.1 Dipodomys ordii
TCTCCAGCTTCTACATCCACTTTCTCCTTGTTAGAGCTTTCAGAATCATATAAATTATACCTCCTAGTCCTTTATCATAATCCATCAAAAAAAAGCATCTCATATGCATCTACTCCTCCTTTCAGATTATCCATCGTCTACTTCTCAAATATGCTTCTCCATCAGAAATCTGAATTCTTAGCTTCTCCTTGTAATTCAGCTTCTGCTTCTTCTGGATCTTCTGTTTAAACTTCTCTTGCTTCCGCTTCTTGTGCTTCTCCTCCTTCTGTTTCTGCTTCTCATTCTTCTTCTGCTTCTCCTTCTGCTTCTCCTTCTCCTTTTGCTTCTCCTCCTCCTTCTGCTTCTCCTACTGCTTCTGCTTATTCTGCTTCTCCTACTTCTCCTTCTGCATCTCCTGCTTCTGCTTCTCCTGCTGCTGCTTCTTCTGCTTCTGCTTCTCCTTCTTCTTCTGCTTGTCCCTCAGATTCTCCTTCTGCTTCTGCTTCTTCTGCTTTTCCTGCTTCTCCATCTTCTTCTATTTCTGCTTCTCCTTCTGTTTCTCCTTCTGTTTCTGCTTCTCTTTCTGCTTCTCCTACTGCTTCTCCTTCTGCTTCTCCTTCTCCTTCTTCTACTTCTCCTTCTTCTACTTATCCTTCTGCTTCTGCTTCTTCTGCGTCTTAGCTTCTCCTGCTTCTCCTTCTGATTTTGCTTCTGCTTCTTGTGCTTCTTCTGTTTCTGCTTCTCTTGTTTCTGCTACTTGTGCTTCTCCTGCTTCTGTTTCGGCTTCTCATTCTTCTTCTGCTTCTCCTTCTTCTTCTCCTTCGGCTTCTGCTTCTCCTCCTTCTATTTCTGCTTCTCCTACTGCTTCTCCTTCTGCTTCTGCTTCTTTTGCTTCTCCAGCTTCTCCTTCTGCATCTCCTTCTGCTTCTCCTGCTGCTGCTTCTTCTGCTTCTGCTTCTCCTTCCTCTTCTGCTTGTCACTCTGATTCTCCTTCTGCTTCTGCTTCTTCTTCTTTTCCTGCTTCTCCTTGTTCTTCTACTTCTGCTTCTCCTTTTGTTTCTCCTTCTCCTTCAGGTTCTTCTGCTTTTTCTTCTGCTTCTCCTTCTGCTTCATCTGCTACTGCTTCTGCTTCTTCTGTTTCTTCTGCTTCACCTTCTGCTTTTGATTCTATTTCTGCTTCTGCTTCTCCTTCTGCTTCTCCTTCTGCTTTTCCTTCTCCTTCTAATACTTCTGTTTCTCCTTCTGCTTCTGCTTCTTCTGCTTCTCCTGCTTCCACTGCATCTCCATCTGTTTCTGTTTCTCATTCTGCTTCTTGTTCTGCTTATTCTTCTGCTTCTGCGTCTCATTCTCCTTCTCCATCTCCTCCTTCTGCTTCTCCTTCTACCTCTACTACTTCTGTTTTTCTTGCTTCTCCTTCTGCTTTTGCTTCTGCTTCTTATGTTTCTTCTGTTTCTGTTTCTCTTACATCTGCTTTTTGTGCTTCTCCTGCTTCTGTTTCTGCTTCTCATTCTTCGTCTGCTACTCCTTCTTCTTCCCCTTCTGCTTCTGCTACTCCTCCTTCTCCTTCTCCTTCTTCTTCTTCTTCCTCTTCTTCTTCTTCTTCTTCTTCTTCTTCTTCTTCTTCGTCTCCTTCTTCTTCTTCTTCTTCTTCTTCTTCTTCTTCTTCTTCTTCTTCTTCTTCTTCTTCTTCTTCTTCTTCTTCTTCTTCGTCTCCTGATTCTTCTTCTCCTTCTTTTTCTTCATCTTCTTCTTCTTCTTCTCGTTCTCCTTCTTCTCTTTCTCCTTCTCCTTCTCCTTCTCCTTCTTCTTCTTCTTCTTCTTCTTCTTCTTCTTCTT
>NW_012319023.1:0-1815 GCF_000151885.1 Dipodomys ordii
GAGTAGCTAGGACTGCACCACCAGAGGCGGTGCAAATACTGTATTTTTGTAATCCAATGTTACTTTCTGTTTATACAATATCTACATGGCGAAGCCTGTAATCACACTTATTGATTATCCAATAAACTTTCAAAAGCAATCCACATTCCTGAAAGATTTCATCTCATATTTCTCTGAGCTGTAACTAGGGGAAAGGTCTTGGCAAGTAATCAAGTAGGTGAATTACAGAACAAGGTTCTGGGAAGTGATCCAAGACTCACCAGGATATTGCTGAGTCTCTTGTGCCGAGTAAGTGCTGTTTTGAAAATTGTACTTTCCACATAATTGTCCTGAATGTAGGAACCTTCTAGTATGGTTGGATCTTAACTGTCCTCCAAAGGCTTTGTGCTTAAAGCTCAGTTTCCAGGCAGTGGGGTCTAACGGAAGGAAGTGAGGCTCAGGGTAACCTTGAAAGAAGTGGACCTCTTCTCTTCTTTTATACTTCTAACTGCCTTGAGGTGAGCATCTCACCTCAGCCATAGGCTCCCTGCCATGATGATGGATAATGTCTTGTCACAAACCCAAAGCAATGGGGCAAACAACTGCGGATTCAAATCTCTAAAACTGGAATCAAAAGAAATCTTTTCTCCTTATAAGCTGATAGTCTTATGTATTCCTCCCCCCTCCCCGTCGTCATGGCTACGACAGAGGAAAAGCAAATGATGATAATAATGAATCATAACAACCTATATATAGGTGTATCTCAGAACTCTCACTCCCCACTTCCGGGTAGGTGAGGACTGACTGACTGAGTGAGTGACTGACCCGACCCGTGTTTTGCCCCTCCCGCCGCCCCATCCACCTTGTCGACGGCGAACGCGCGCCATCTAGCGGTGGTTTTGTGAATTGCAGTTTTCTCTCATGAAATGCATGGGGGAAAAAAAAGAACAAACAAACCACGCACTGACTGACTGAGAAAACCGGCCCAGGCTGGCTGGCCCCGAGAGAGACTGCCTTCTTTTCAGAGAAGGGGTGGGGTGGGGATGATGATGTGCCTCGTTGGAGTATGGGGCCCATGCATAGGCAGGCAGGCAGGCAGGCAGGCTCGGAGTGGGACCGTTGTGTGTTGGAGCGCCAGTACAGTAGCTCAAGCCCCAGGATTGACTGGCAAGTCGAGAGGAAAAGGAGGGAGGGAGTGCGGGCGGGCTGGCGGGCGGGAGAGAGAATTCAAACGAGAGAAAGAGAGAGAGAGAGAGACAGACAGACAGACAGAGAGACAGACAGACAGACAGACAGAGACAAAGAGAGACACAGAGAGAGAAATAGAGAAACAGAAACAGAGAGACAAGAGACAGAGACGTGGTGAATTGGTCCGGCTGGACTACATACATGCTCTGTCGCGTCCGATCTTTGAGTTTCCTCAAAGATGCACGCACGCACCCACACAGATACACTGAGATGCCCTCTGCCCCCTCTTCTCTCCTCTCCAATTCCCCCGCCCCCTCACCCCTCGGCCCCCCGTCAGGCACCAGAAATGAGATCCCTCCCCGTCGCCTATTGTGTCAATTACAAACAAAAGGCAGCGTGAGATTCAAGCAAATTTGTTTTATTTTGTTCCGAGGATAGGGTTGTGGATTTTGGTGCGGGGGTGGGGGTCGGAGGTCGTGGTCGTGGTCGAGTAATCGCCTGCGGGGGGGGGGTGAGGATGGACGGTTACGCCACCTGCATGGATGGCTCGCGTTCCCCTCTGGCTGTCTGGTTGCCGCTGAGTGCTTCAGATATCACCATCCAGTCAGGAAGCAGGGGCTGGAAGATAAAGAGATATTAAAGAGATAA
>NW_012319024.1:0-1815 GCF_000151885.1 Dipodomys ordii
AAGAGAAGAAGAAGCAGAGGAAGGAAGGAGAAGCAGAAGAAGCAGAAGAGGGAGAAGCAGCAGAAGAAGAAGAAACAGAAGAAGGAGAAGGAGAAGAAGGAGAAGCAGAAGCAGAAGGAGAAGCAGAAAGAGAAGCAGAAGAAGCAGTAGCAGGAGAAGCAGAAGCAGAAGAAACATAAGAAGCCGAAGAAGCCGAAGCAGGACCTGAAGCAGAAGAAACAGAACAAGCAGAAGAAGCAGAAGCAGAACGAGAAGCAGAAGAAGAAGAAGGAGAAGGAGAAAGAGAAGGATTAGGTGTAGGAAGAGCAGAAGGAGAATCAGAAGCAGAAAGAGAAGCAGAAGGAGAAGCAGAAAGAGAAGCAGAAGGAGAAGCAGAAGAAGGAGAAGCAGAAGCAGAAGAAGCAGGAGAAGGAGAAGCAGAAGCAGAAGAAGATGCAGAAGGAGAAGCAGGAGAAGCAGAAGAAGCAAAAGCAGGAGAAGCAGAAGTAGGAGAAGGAGTATGAGAAGGAAGGGCAGCAGAAGGAATAGGAGAAGCAGAAGGAGAAGCAGAAGCAGAATGAGAAGCAGAAAGAGAACCAGTAGAAGCAGAAGAAGCAGGAAAAGCAGAAGCAGACGAAAGAGAAGAAGAAGAAGAAGAAGAAGAAGAAGAAGAAGAAGAAGAAGAAGAAGAAGAAGAAGAAGAAGAAGAAGAAGAAGAAGAAGGAGGAGGAGGAGGAGGAGGAGGAGGAGGAGGAGGAGGAGGAGCATAAGGAGAAGCATAAGGAGAAGCAGTAGAAGCAGAAGAAGCAGAAGCAGGAAAAGCAGAAGCAGAAGGAACAGAATAAGCAAAAGAAGCAGAAGCAGAAGCAGAAAGAGGAGAAGAAGGAGAAGCAGAAGTAGAATCAGAAGAAACAGAAGAAGAAGCAACAAAAGAAACAGAAGCAAACGAAACAGAAGAAGGAGAATATCAGAAGCAGAAGGAGAAGCAGAAACAGAAGGAGAAGCAGAAAGAGAATCAGGAGAAGCAGGAGAAGCAGAAGAAGCAGGAGAAGCAGAAGCAGAAGAAACAGGAGAAGCCGAAGAAGCAGAAGCAGAATCTGAAGCAGGACAAAGAGAAGAAGCACAATCTGAAGCAGAAGCAGAAGAAATAGAAATAGTAGAATAAGCAGAAGCAGAAGCAGCAGGTGAAGCAGAAGAAGAAGAAGGAGAAGGCGAAAGAGAAGGATTAGGAGTAGGAGAAGCAAAAGGATAAGCAGAAGCAGAAAGAGACGCAGAAGGAGAAGCAGCACGCGAAGTAGGAGAAGCAGGAGAAGCAGAAGCAGGAGAAGCAGAAGAAAAAGAAGACGCAGAAGCAGAATGAGAAGCAGAAGGAGAAATTGAAGCAGAAGGAGAAGCAGAAGCAGAAGAAGGAGAAGGAGAAGCAGAAATAGAAGCAGAAAGAGAAGCAGAACGAGAAGCAGGAGAAGCAGAAGTAGGAGAAGCAGAAGCAGAAGAAACAGAAGAAGGCGAAGAAGCAGAAGCAGAAGGAGAAGAAGAAACAGAAGGAAAACAGAAAGAGAAGCAGGAGAAACAGGAGAAGCAGCAGCAGGAGAAGCAGAAGCAGAAGAAGCTGAAGAAGCAGAAGCAGAACCTGAAGCAGAAGGGGAAGCAGGAGAAGCAGAAGAAGCAGAATCTGGAGAAGCAGAAGGAGAAGCAGAAGCAGAAAGAGAAGCAAAAGCAAAAGGAGAAGCAGAAGAAACAGAAGAAGCAGAGGCAGTACCAGAAGAAGCAGAATATGCAGAAGCAGAAGGAGAAGCAGAAGGAAAAGCAGAAGAACGAGAAGGAGAAGGAGAAGGA
>NW_012319025.1:0-1814 GCF_000151885.1 Dipodomys ordii
TTCTACTTCTCTTTCTACTGCTCTTCTCCTTCTTCTGCTTCTCCCTCTGATTCTTCTTCTTATGCTTATTCTTTTTCTTCTGCTTCTTCTTCTCCTGCTTCTGCTTCTTCTTCTTCTGCTTCTTCTCCTTATGCTTCTCCTTCTTCTTCTTCTTCTTCTTCTTCTTCTTCTTCTTCTTCTTCTTCTTCTTCTTCTTCTTCTTCTTCTTCTTCTTCTTCTTCTTCTTCTCTTTCTTCTGCTTCTTCTTTTCCTGCTTCTTCTGATTCTACTGCTTCTCCTTCTGCTTCTCATTCTGCTTCTGCTACTCCTTCTGCTTCTCCTATTGCTTCTGCGGCTCTTCCTTCTCCTTCTCCTACTTCTACTTCTCCTTCTGCTTCTGCTTCTTCTGCTTCTCCTGCTTCTCCTTATGCATCTTCTTCTGCTTCTGCTTCTCCTTCTGCTGCTTCTTCTGCTTCTCTTTCTCCTTCTGCTTCTCCTTGTGCTTCTTCTGCTTCTCCTTCTGATTCTCCTTCTGCTTTTCCTTCTGTTTCTCCTTCTCCTTCTCGTTCTTCGGCTTTTCCTTCTGCTTCTCCTTCTGCTTCTGCTGCAACTGCTACTGCTTCTGCTTCTTCTGTTTCTTCTGCTTCTCCTTCTGCTTTTGATTCTCTTTCTGCTTCTGCTTCTGCTTCTACTTCAGCTTCTCATTCTGCTTCTCCAGATTCTGCTTCTTCTCCTTCTCCTGCTTCTCCTTCTGCTTCAGGTTCTGCTTCTGCTTCTTCGGATTCTTATGCTTCTGCTACTCCTGCTTCTGCTTCTTCTGCTTCCCCTCTTTCTCTTTCTTCTTCTCCTTCTGTTTCTGCTTCTCCTTTTACTTCTGCTTCTTGCCCTTCTCCTGTTTTCTGCTTCTGCTTCTCCTGCTTCTGCTTCTTCTGCTTTTCCTGCTTCTCTTTCTGCTTCTCCTTCTGCTTCTCCTTCTGCTCCTTCTCCTTCTTCTTCTTCTTCTGCTTCTCCCGCTTCTGCTTCTTCTGCTTCCCCTGCTTCTCATTCTGCTTCTCTTCATCGGCTTCTCTTTCTATTTCTGCTTCTGCTTTTTCTGATTCTTCTCCTTCTTCTTCTCCTTCAGCTTCTGCTTCTTCTGTTTCTCCTGCTTCTCCTTCTGCATCTCCTTCTGCTTGTGCTTGTCCTTATGCTTCTTCTTCTGCTTCTGCTTCTCCTTCAACTTCTTTTGCTTCTCCTTTTGCTTCTGCTTCTTCTGCTTTTCCTTCTTCTCCTTCTGCTTCTGCTTCTTCTGCTTCTCATTCTTCATCTTCTTCTGCTTCTTCTTCTCCTTCTTCTGCTTCTCCTTCTGCTTCTTCTTCATCTGCTTTACCTGCTTCACTTTCTGCTTCTCCTTTTGTTTCTCCTTCTCCTTCTTGTTCTTCTGCTTCTCGTTCTGCTTCTGCTACAACTGCTACTGCTTCTATTTCTTCTGTTTCTTCTCCTTCTCCTTCTGCTTTTGATTCTCTTTCTGCTTCTGCTTCTCCTTCTGCTTCGCATTCTGCTTCTCCAGATTCTGCTTCTTCTGCTTCTCCAGCTTCTCCTTCTGCTTCAGGTTCTGCTTCTGCTTCTTCGGATTCTTATGCTTCTGCTTCTCCTGCTTCTGCTTCTTCTGCTTCCCCTCCTTCTCTTTCTGCTTCTCCTTCTGTTTCTGCTTCTCATTCTGCTTCTGCTTCTTGTCCTTCTTTTCTTCTGCTTCTGCTTCTGCTTCTCCTGTTTCTGCATCTCCTGCTTCTCCTTATGCTGCTCTTTCTGCTTCTCCTGCTTCTTTTCCTTCTCCTGCTCCTTCTTCTGCTTCT
>NW_012319026.1:0-1814 GCF_000151885.1 Dipodomys ordii
GAAGGTGAAGCAGAGAAGCAGAAGTATGCAGAATTTGAGAAGCAGAATGAGAAGTGAAAGGAGAAGCAGAAGCAGATAGAGAAGCAGATACAGAAGGAGAAGAAGATGGATTAGTTGGAGAATGAGAAGAAGCAGAAGCACAACGAGAAGCAGTAGATGGAGAAGGAGAAGCAGAAGCAGAGGAAAGGAAGGAGAAGCAGATGAAGCAGAAGCGGAAGAAGCTGAAAGTGAAGTAGCAGAAACAGAAGCAGAAGTAGAAGCAGAAGCAGAAGGAGAAGCAACAGAACAAGTAGATCCAGAAATTCAGGCAGGAGAAACAGAAGAAGCAGAAGCAGAAAGAGAAGCAAAAAGAGATGCAGAAGGAGAAGTAGAAGAAGCAGCAGAAGGAGAAGCAGCAGAAGAAGCAGAAAAACAAGCAGGAGAAGCAGAAGCAGAAAGAGAAGTAGAAGCAGAAGAAGCAGAAGCAGAAGAAGAAGCAGTAGAAGCATAAGAAGCAGAAGCAGGAGAAGCAGAAACAGGAGAAGTAGAAGCAGAAGAACAAGAAGAAACATAAGAAGCAGAAGCAGAAGCAGAGGGAGAAAAAGAAGAAGGAGAAGGAGCAGCAGAAGGTGAAGCAGAAGGAGATGAAGAAGCAGAAAGGGAAGCAGAAACAGAAGGAGAAGAAGAAGGATTAGTTGGAGAATCAGAAGAAGCAGAAGCAGAAAGAGAAGCAGAAGAAGGAGAAGGAGAAGCAGAAGCACAGGAAAGGAAGGAGAAGCAGAAGAAGCAGAAGCACGAGAAGCAGAAGAAGAAGAAGAAGAAGAAAGAGAAGAAGGAGAAGGAGCAGAAGGAGAAGCAGAAGCAGAAGGAGAAGCAGAAAGAGAAGGAGAAGAAGCAGTAGCAGGAGAAGCAGAAGCACAAGAAACCGAAGAAGCTGAAGAAGCAGAAGCAGGACCTGAAGCAGAAGAAACAGAACAAGCAGAAGAAGCAGTAGCAGAAGCAGAACGAGAAGCAGAAGAAGAAGAAGGAGAAGGAGAAAGAGAAGGATTAGGAGTAGGAAGAGCTGAAGGAGAATCAGAAGCAGAACGAAAAGCAGAAGGAGTAGCAGAAGGAGAAGCAGAAGGAGTAGCAGAAGGAGAAGCAGAGGAAGGAGAAGCAGAAGCAGAAGAAGCAGTAGAAGGAGAAGCAGAAGCAGAAGAAGATGCAGAAGGAGAAGCAGGAGAAGCAGAAGAAGCAAAAGCAGAAGTAGAAGCAGAAGTAGAAGAAGGAGAAGGAGAAGGAAGTGCAGCTGAAGCAATAGTAGAAGCAGAAGGAGAAGCAGAAGAATGAGAAGAAGAAAGAGAAGCAGGAGAAGCACAAATGCAGAAGCAGTAGAAGCAGAAACAGAAGATACAGAAGAAGAAGAAGAAGAAGAAGAAGAAGAAGAAGAAGAAGAAGAAGAAGAAGAAGAAGAAGAAGAAGAAGAAGAAGAAGAAGAAGAAGAAGAAGGAGAAGCATAAGGAGAAGCAGTAGAAGCAGAAGAAGCAGAAGCAGGAGAAGCAGAAGCAGAAGGAGAAGGAGCAGCAGAAGGAGAAGCAGAAGCAGAAAGAGAAGCAGAAACAGAAGGACAACAAATGGAGAAGCAGGAGAATCAGAAGAAGCAGAAGTAGAAGCATAAGAAACAGAAGCAAAAGAAACAGAAGAAACAGAAGCAAAAGAAACAGAAGAAGGAGAAGAGCAGAAGCAGAAGCAGAAGGAGAAGCAGAAGCAGAAGGAGAAGCAGAAAGAGAAGCAGGAGAAGCAGAAGAAGCAGGAGAAGCAGAAGTAGAAGAAACAGAAGAATCTTAAGAAGCAGA
>NW_012319027.1:0-1814 GCF_000151885.1 Dipodomys ordii
TTCTGTTTCTCCGAATCCTGGTCGGTAGTGAGGTTATCAGAGGCTTCTCAAAATGATTGATACATCTTCTCGTTCTCCCTCGGCTTCTGATTCTCAGGCTGGTTCTTTTTGTTAAGCTTCTGATTCTCTAGCTTATGCGAATTAGGGTTCACATGCTTCTCATTCTGCTTAGACTTATGATTCTCGTTCTGCATCTTCGTCTTGTGCTTATGCTTATCCAGATTCTCCTTCACCACATGCTCCTTCTTATCGGGAGGTTGTTCTTCGTCATCATGGTCTTCATGGTCTTCTTATTCTTCTTCTTCTAATTAATCTTCTTGGTCTTCTACTCATTCTTCTTCTTCTTCTCCTCATCCTCCTCCTCCTCCTCCTCCTTCTCCTCCTCCTCCTCCTTCTCCTCCTCCTCCTCCTTCTCCTCCTCCTCCTCCTTCTTCTTCTTCTTCTTCTTCTTCTTCTTCTTCTTCTTCTTCTTCTTCTTCTTCTTCTTCTTCTTCTCCTTCTCCTCCTCCTCCTCCTCCTCCTCCTCCTCCTCCTCCTCCTTCTTCTTCTTCTTCTTCTTCATCTTCTTCTTCTTCTTCTTCTTCTTCTTCTTCTTCTTCTTCTTCTTCTTCTTCTTCTTCTTCTTCTTCTTCTTCTTCTTCTCTTTCTTCTGCTTCTTCTTTTCCTGCTTCTTCTGCTTCTACTCCTTCTCTTTCTTCTTCTGAGTCTGCTTCTGCTTCTCCTTCTGCTTCTTCTATTTCTTCTGTGGCTCTTCCTTCTCCTACTTCTACTTCTCCTTCTGCTTCTGCTTCTTCTGCTTCTCCTGCTTCTCCTTCTGCATCTACTTCTGCTTCTCCTTCTGCTGCTTCTTCTGCTTCTGTTTCTCCTTCTGCTTCTTCTTCTTCTTCTTCTGCTTCTGCTTCTCCTTCTGCTTCTTCTGCTTCTCCTTCTGATTCTCCTTCTGCTTCTCCTTCTGTTTCTCCTTCTCCTTCTCGTTCTTCTGCTTTTCTTTCTGCTTCTCTTTCTGCTTCTGCTGCAACTGCTACTGCTTCTTCTGTTTCTTCTTCGTCTCCTTCTGCTTTTGATTCTCTTTCAGCTTCTGCTTCTCCTTCAGCTTCTCATTCAACTTCTCCAGATTCTGCTTCTTCTGCTTCTCCTGCTTCCGCTTTTGCTTCAGGTTTTGCTTCTGCTTCTTCGGATTCTTATGCTTCTGCTTCTCCTGCTTCTTCTTCTTCTGCTTCCCCTCCTCTTTCTGCTTCTCCTTCTGTTTCTTCTTCTCCTTCTGCTACTGCTTCTTGTCCTTCTCCTGTTTCTTCTGCTTCTGCTTCTCCTACTTCTGCTTCTTCTGCTTTTCCTGCTTCTCTTTCTGCTTCTCCTTCTGCTTTTCCTTCTTCTTCTGCTTCTGCTCCTTCTCCTTCTTCTGTTTCTTCTTCTTCTGCTTCTCCCGCTTCTGCTTCTTCTGCTTCTCCTGCTTCTCGTTCTGCTTTTCTTGTCGGCTTCTCTTTCTATTTCTGCTTCTGCTTCTTCTGATTCTGATTCTTCTCCTTCTTCTTCTCCTTCTGCTTTTGTGTCTTCTGCATTTCCTGCTTCTCCTTCTGCATCTCCTTCTGCTTGTGCTTTTCCTTCTGCTTCTTCTTCTGCTCTGGCTTCTCCTTCTCCTTCTTCTGCTTCTCCGTCTGCTTCTGTTTCTTCTGCTTTTCCTGCTTCTCCTTCTGCTTTTCCTTCTATTTCTCCTTCTCGTTCTTCTGCTATTCCTTCTGCTTCTGCTTCTGCATCTTCAGCTTCTTCTGCTACTGATTCTGCTTCTTCTGTATCTTCTGCTTCTCCTTCTGCTT
>NW_012319028.1:0-1814 GCF_000151885.1 Dipodomys ordii
TACAGGAATGTGAGAATAGGCGTATGATCTGTCTCACGCGGAAGTCAGAGGACCTGGCAATGTGGTCTCCCCAGCACTCTGTCACAATAGCTCTCCAGTGCCAGAGTCAGGGTGTGTCAGTGTGTGCATGCGCGCGCGCGCGCGCGCGCGCGTGCGGGACTGGGGGGAGGGCAGGTAGGGAACCCCAGGAGGAAAGACAGGGAGAGACAGACGAGGGGCCCCGGCCCAAACAGAGTGGAGGCGTCAGAGGGGCGATCCTATCTCCCGGGGGTGAAGCATGGTTAGAACCCACGGGCCCGGCGGGCGGGCGTACTTCTCTTTGGAGTTCGCACTGGGAACATATGCAGGCAGAAGTGCCCCAGCACACACATCGCATCACAGACGGGTAGAGAGGCAGAGCCAGGGGGTCAGGCATGGCAAACACTCTATTCCGTCAACACACACACGCACGCACGCACGCACGCGCGCGCGCGCGCGCGCGTTACGGGGTGTGTGTACAGTATCCACAAGGTAAAAGTTTATTCACCCATTCCCCAAAGAATAGGAATAAGATTATGTCAGTTACAGGGAAGTAGATCTGATGGACTAGGAGCGCGCGGGGGGGGGGGGGCGGCGGTGGAGAAGAACCTAGAACAGGTGATGCCAGGGGAAGACAGACAGACAGGCCGACCGACCGACCAACCAACGGCACCTGCTTTCTCTCCTATGTGCATGCTAGACCTAAACTATAACTGGACATGGTAACCTACACAGCACTCCGGGCAAACAGAGGGTGTGCGTCCCCGTGTGTGTGACACACATACTCTCCTCTTGTCAGAAGGTGTCACTTCTCTGAGCATTTAAGATATTGCCGAGAAGACATAAGACGTCATATCCATAAGTGGCACGACTGTGAACGTATGATAACAACCGGACGTGTGAGGATTAAACCTGGAATTAGGAGGACGGAAACGCACCTGTCCTAACGCTTTCGGTCACGATGACAAGTATATTGGCTTGAGGATCTTTCAAAACACATGGGTGTATCCTCCTGGACACGATGGTCTAGGACCATGCTAGTCAGTAGCCGCTTCGAAGCCAGATCATCGGTTAGATACGTTTCAATTGGCTTATATTGGTTTATATTGCAAGTGATTCTAAAGAAGACAGAGAAAAGAGAATAGAGGGGGATTGTCCCTTGCTGTTGGGTGTGGGGTGGCGTGGAGAAAAAAAAGGATTAATAAGGCCACAGATTGGATTCTTAGAGTGAAAAACCATGGTGAAAATGCAATGGGAAGCAAGTTTACTCACCAATCATGTAATCATTGTCCTAGTTCTCCAGACAGGTTGTAATCTTCTTTTCAATACTGGTGCTCCAGCCACTCTAGAAAGCATACATGTAAGCTTCCAATGGCGCTAGACTTAACGTACTAATTGTAGTCTTGTGCATCTTTTCACAACCCAGCTTCTCAATGCCATAATAACAGATAACTGGGGAGCCACTTTAAAAAAATAGCCTCCCATGGGCTGGGAAGACGGCTCAGTGGTAGAGCTCTTGCCTTGCATGCCTGAGGCCCTGGGTTCGATTCCTCAGCACCACATAAGAAAAAAGAAAAAAGCCAGAAGTGGCGCTGTGGGTCAAGGGGTACAGTGCTAGCCTTGAGTTGAAGAGCTGAGGGACAGCGCCCAGGCCCAGAGTTCAGGTCCCATGACCGGACCCTCTACCCCACAAAAAAAAATAGCCTCCCAGGAAATACAGGATCTATTTAGTCAGCTTGCCCCGCCCACACCCAGAAGGGTGGGTGTTGCCCTAGTAGGGAGGCAGAGTTCCACAG
>NW_012319029.1:0-1814 GCF_000151885.1 Dipodomys ordii
TATTTATTCTTTGTATTTAGCTAGTTGTCTTATATGGGCTTCATTGGTGATTCTCTGCTATGTTCTATCGGGTTTCTTTCAGGACTCTGTGGTTGATACTGTGTTGATTTTATCTGTTTACAGCGGGGTACACAGCTGGGGACACAAAGGGACACAGCGGGGGACAAGCGAGGACACGGCGGGACACAGCGGGGGACACAGCGAGGACACAGCGGAACACAGAGGGACACAGCGTCGATAATGGCAGGGACACAGCGGGACACAGCCGGGTACACAGCTGGGGACACAACGGGACACAGCGGGTACACCGCGGGACACAGCGGGACACAGCGGGGGACACAGTGGGACACAGCAGGGTACACAGCAGGGGACACAGCGGGACACAGCGGGACACAGCGGGGGACACAGCGAGGACACATTGGGACACAGCGGGGAAACAGCCGGACTCAGCGGGGGACACAGCGGGTGACAAAGCCGGACACCACGGGACACAGTGTGACACAGCAAGACACAGCGGGGACACTGCAGGGACACAGCGGGGAAACAGCGTGACACAAAAGGACACCGCTGGACACAGCGGGGTACACAGCGGGACACAGCGGGCACACAGCGGGGACACAGAGGGACACAGCGGGACACAGCGGGGACAGAGCGGGACACAGTCGGACACAGCGGGACACAGCGGGGGACACAGCGGGACACAGCGGGAAACACTGCGAGGTCACAGCGGGGGACAAAGCGGGACAACACGGGACACAGTGGGACACAGTGGGACACAGCGGGGACACTGCAGGGGCACAGCGGGACAAAGCGGGCAACAGAGCAAGACTCAGCAGGGGACACATCGGGGGACAGTAGGGGACAGAGAGGGGACACAGCGGGACACAGCGGGGGACACAGAGGGGTACACAGCGGGACACAGCCGGAAACACAGCGCGGACACAGCGGGCACACCGGGACACAGCGTCAATACAGCGGGGACAGAGAGGGTCACAGCAGGGACACAGCGGGACACAGCGGGACACAGCGGGGGACACAGCGGGACACAGTGGGGACACAGCGGGACACACCGGGACACAGCGGGGGACACAGCGGAACACAGCGTGGGACACAGCGAGGACACAGCAGGACACAGCGGACACAGCGGCGACACAGCAGGGACACAGCAGGGACACAGCGGGGACACAGCAGGGGACACAGCGGGACACAACGGGGAACACAGCGAGGACCCAGCGGGACCCAGCAGGACACAGCGTCGATACAGCGGGGACACAGCAGAACACAGCGGGGTACACAGCTGGGGACACAAAGGGACACAGCGGGGGACAAGCGAGGACACAGCGGGACACAGCGGGGGACACAGCGAGGACACAGCGGGACACAGAGGGACACAGCGTCGATAATGTCGGGGACACAGCGGGACACAGCGGGGTACACAGCTGGGGACACAACGGGACACAGCGGGTACACCGCGGGACACAGCGGGACACAGCGGGGGACACAGTGGGACACAGCAGGGTACACAGCAGGGGACACAGCGGGACACAGCGGGACACAGCGGGGGACACAGGGGAGACACTGCGGGACACAGCAGGGGACACAGCAAGGACACATTGGGACACAGCGGGGAAACAGCCGGACTCAGCGGGGGACACAGCGGGTGACAAAGCTGGACACCACGGGACACAGTGTGACACAGCAAGACAGAGCGGGGACACTGCATGGACACAGGAGAACACACCCAGGGACACAACGGGACACAGCAGGACACAGCGGGGGACACAGCGGGGGACAGTAGGGGAGAGAGAGGGGAC
>NW_012319030.1:0-1814 GCF_000151885.1 Dipodomys ordii
AAGGACAAGAAGCAGCAGAAGAAGGAGAAGCAGAATTCAGAAAGAGAAGCAGATAGAGAAGGAGGGGAAGCAGAAGAAGCAGAAGCAGGAGAAGCAGAAGCATAAGAATCCGAAGAAGCAGAAGCAGAAGCTGAAGCAGAAGGATAAGCAGGAGAAGCAGAAGAAGCAGAATATGGAGAAGCAGAATGACAAGCTGAAGGAGAAGCAGAAGCAGAAAGAGAATCAAAAGCAGAAGGAGAAGCAGAAAAAACAGAAGAAGTAGAAGCAGTAGCAGTTGTAGCAGAAACAGAAGGAGAAGCCAAAGGAAAAGCAGAAGAACAAGAAGGAGAAGGAGAAACAGAAGGAGAAGCAGAATGAGAAGCAGGTAAAGCAGAAGAAGAAGAAGCAGAAGGAGAATCAGAAGGATACGCAGAAGAAGGAGAAGGAGAAGCAGAAGCAGAAGAAGATGCAGAAGGAGAAGCAGGAGAAGCAGAAGAAGCAGAAGCAGAAGGAGAAATAGAAAAAGCAGAAGAAGCAGATGCAAAAGGAGAAACAAAAGAAGGAGAAGGAGAAGCAGAAGCAGAAGAAGAAGCATAAGGACAAGCACAAGCAGAAGGAGATGCAGAAGGAGAAGCAGGAGAAGCAGAAGAAGCAGAAGCTGAAGGAGAAGCAGAAGTAGGAGAAGGAGAAGGAGGAGAAGCAGAAGGAGAAGCCGAAGCGGAATGAGAAGGAGAAAGAGAAGCAGGAGAAGCACAAGAAGCAGAAGCAGGAGAAGCCGAAAGAGAAGTAGAAGAAGCAGAAAGAGAAGCAGAAGTAGAAGCAGAAGCAGAAGGAGAAGCAGCAGAACAAGTAGAACCAGATATTCAGGCAGGAGAAACAGAAGAAGCAGAAGCAGAAAGAGAAGCAAAAAGAGAAGCAGAAGGAGAAGTAGAAGAAGAAGCAGAAGGAGAAGTAGAAGAAGCAGCAGAATGAGAAGCAGCAGAAGAAGCAGAAAAACAAGCAGGAGAAGCAGAAGCAGAAAGAGAAGTAGAAGCAGAAGCAGAAGAAGAAGCAGTAGAAGCATAAGAAGCAGAAGCAGGAGAAGCAGAAGCAGAAGAACAAGAAGAAGCATAAGAAGCAGAAGCAGAAGCAGAGGGAGAAACAGAAGAAGGAGAAGGAGCAGCAGAAGGTGAAGCAGAAGGAGATGGAGAAGCAGAAAGAGAAGCAGAAACAAAAGGAGAAGAAGAAGGATTAGTTGGAGAATCAGAAGAAGCAGAAGCAGAAAGAGAAGCAGAAGAAGGAGAAGGCGAAGCAGAAGCAGAGGAAAGGAAGGAGAAGCAGAAGAAGCAGAAGCGGGAAAAGCAGAAGAAGAAGAAGAAGAAGAAGAAGAAGAAGAAGAAGAAGAAGAAGAAGAAGAAGAAGAAGAAGAAGAAGAAGAAGAAGAAGAAGAAGAAGAAGAAGAAACAGAAGAAGAAACAGAAGAAGGAGAAGGAGCAGAAGGAGAAGCAGAAGCAGAAAGAGAAGCAGAAAGAGAAGGAGAAGAAGCAGTAGCAGGAGAAGCAGAAGCACAAGAAACAGAAGAAGCTGAAGAAGCAGAAGCAGGACCTGAAGCAGAAGAAACAGAACAAGCAGAAGAAGCAGTAGCAGAAGCAGAACGAGAAGCAGAAGAAGAAGAAGGAGAAGGGGAAAGAGAAGGATTAGGAGTAGGAAGAGAAGAAGGAGAATCAGAAGAAGAACGAGAAGCAGAAGGAGCAGCAGAAGGAGAAGCAGAAGGAGAAGCAGAAGAAGGAGAAGCAGAAACAGAAGAAGCAGCAGAAGGTGAAGCAGAAGCAGAAGAAGATGCAGAAGGAGAAGCA
>NW_012319031.1:0-1814 GCF_000151885.1 Dipodomys ordii
CAGTGGGGGACACAGCGGGACACAGCGGGACACAGCGGGGCACAGTGGGGACAAAACGGGAGACACAGTGGGGAACAGAGCAGAACACAGCGGGGGACACAGAGAGGACACAGTGGGGACACAGCGAGACTCAGCCGGGGACACAGCGGGGGAAAAAAGCGGGACACCACGGGACACAGTGGGACACAGCGGGACACAGCGGGGTCACTGCGGGGACCCAGGGGGACACAGTGGGGGACAAAGCGGGACACAGCGGGACACAGCGGGACACAGCGGGACACAGCGGGACACGGCGGGGGACACAGCGGGACACAGAGGGGGACACAGCGAGGACACAGTGGGACACAGCGGGACACAGCGTGGGACACAGCGAGGACACAGCAGAACACAGTGTGGGAAACAGCGAGGACACAGCGGGACACAGCGAGACACAGCGGGACACAGTGGGGACACAGCAGTAGACACAGCGAGACACAGCGGGGGACACAGCGGGACACAGCGGGGAACACAGCGAGGACACAGCGGGGACACAGCGGGGACACTGCGGGAACATAGTGGGACACAGCGGGGCACACAGCGGGACACAGCGGGATAAAGCTTGGGACACAGCGGGAACACAGTAGGACACAGCAGGGAATACAGAGGGACACAGTGGGGAACACAGAGGGACACAGCGGGACACAGCGGGTACAGCGGGGACACAGAAGGGGACAGCGGGGACCCACCAGGGGACAACGTGGACACAGCGGGACACAGCGGGGGACACAGCGGGACACAGCGGGGGACACAGGGGGGACAAAGCGGGACACAGCGGGGGACACAGTGGAATACAGCAGGACACAGCGGGGACACAGCCGGGACACAGCGGGTGACACAGTGGGACAGAGCAGGGGATACAGCAGGGGCCACAGAGGGACACAGCGGGACACAGCGGGGGACACAGCGAGGACACAGCGGGACACAGCAGGGGACACAGCGAGGACACATTGGGACACAGCGGGTACACAGCGGGTACACAGGGGGATTCAGCGGGGACACAGCGGGACACAGCGGGACACAGCGGGGCACAACAGGAGGGACACAGCGTGTGACACAGCAGGGGACACAGTGGGACACAGCGGGGGACACAGCAGGACACAGCAGGGGACACAAGGAGGACACAGCGGGACACAGCGAGGGACACAGCGGGGGACACAGTGGGACACAGCGGGGTACACAGAGAGGACACAGCGGGACCCAGCGGGACATAGCATCGATACAGCGGGGACACAGCAGGACACAGCGGGGTACACAGCTGGGGACACAACGGGACACAGTGGGGGACATAGCGGGACACATCGGGACACAGCGGGACACAGCGGAGCACAATGGGGACAAAGTGGGAGACACAGCAGGGAACAGAGCAGGACACAGCAGGGGACACAGCGAGGACACAGCGGGACACTGCGGTGACACAGCGGGACTCAGCAGGATCACAGCGGGACACAGCGGGACACAGCGGGAAACAGCGGAGACACAGCAGGGGACAGAGCAGGACACAGCGGGGGACACAGGGGGGACAAAGCTGGACACAGGGGAGGACACAGCGGAATACAACGGGACACAGCGGGGACACAGTAGGGACACAGCAGGGACACAGTGGGACAGAGCAGGGGATACAGCAGGGGCCACAGAGGGACACAGCGGGACACAGCGGGACACAGCGGTGGACACAGCGAGGACACATTGGGACACAGCGGGTACACAGCGGGACTCAGCGGGGGACAGAGCAGGACACAGCGGGACACAGCGGTACACAGCGGGACACAGAGGGG
>NW_012319032.1:0-1814 GCF_000151885.1 Dipodomys ordii
ATGTTTATGTATTTCTGTATGTGTATCTTTTTCTCTATTGTTATGCATAAGCTGTAGTGGTAGCCGTGAGAATTAGAGGAGGCTTTTCTTTAGCTGAATATAGTTAAAGTGCTGAAGCTGGAAAGAGAAACTGATGGGATAGTATTGATTGTGAATGTGAATGGAAGGTGATTCATATTGTGAAGCAGTATATTTTGAATAAACAGAAGCAGTTGGAGATGAAGAAGTAGGATTATTTGAATTCATTTTATTTGAATTTCTTTAGGTCTTTTTAAGCAGAAGTATATTTTTTGGTTAAGCAGGAAACGCAGAAGACACAGAATCAGAAGGTTAAGTTTAAGGAGAAGAATCAGAATCAGAAGAAGCAGAAATAGATAGAGATGCCGACGAAGAGAAGCAGATTTAGAAGCAGGAGAAGCAGAAGAAGCACAAAGCGGGAGAAGCAGAAGAAGAAGAAACAGAAGAAGGAGAAGGAGCAGAAGCAGAAGGAGAAGCAGAAGGAGAAGCAGAAAGAGAAGCAGGAAAAGCAGAAGAAGCAGAAGCAGGAGAAGCAGAAAGAGAAGAAACAGGAGAAGGACAAGAAGCAGAAAGAGAAGCAGTAGAAGCAGAAGAGGCAGGAAAAGCAGAAGCAGAAGAAAGAGAAGAAGAAGAAGACGAAGAAGAAGAAGAAAAAGAAGCAGCAGCATAAGGAGAAGCATAAGGAGAAGCATAAGGAGAAGTATAAGGAGAAGCAGTAGAAGCAGAAGAAGCAGAAGCAGGAGAAGCTGAAGCAGAAGAAAAAGAATAAGCATAAGAAGCAGAAGCAGAAGCAGTGAGAGAAGCAGAAGAAGGAGAAGGAGAAGGAGCAGCAGAAGGAGAAGCAGAAGCAGAAAGAGAAGCAGAAACAGAAGGAGAACAAGAAGGAGAAGCGGGAGAATCAGAAGAAGCAGAAAGAGAAGGAGAAGAATGAGAAGCAGAAGTAGAATCCGAAGAAACAGAAGAAGAAGAAGCAGAAGAAACAGAAGCAAAAGAAACAGAAGAAGGAGAAGAGCAGAAGCAGAAGCAGAAGGAGAAGCATAAGCAGAAGGAGAAGCAGAAAGAGAAGCAGGAGAAGCAGAAGAAGCAGGAGAAGCAGAAGCAGAAGAAACAGGAGAAGCCGAAGAAGCAGAAGCAGAATCTGAAGCAGAAGGAGAAACAGAAGAAGCACAATCTGAAGCAGAAGCAGAAGAAACAGAAATAGTAGAATAAGCAGAAGCAGAAGCACCAGGACAAGCAGAGGAACAAGAAGGAGAAGGCGAAAGAGAAGGATTAGGAGTAGGAGAAGCAAAAGGATAAGCAGAAGCAGAAAGAGATGCAGAAGGAGAAGCAGCACGAGAAGTAGGAGAAGCAGGAGAAGCAGAAGCAAGAGAAGCAGAAGAAACAGAAAATGCAGAAGCAGAATGAGAAGCAGAAGGAGAAATTGAAGCAGAAGGAGAAGGAGAAGCAGAAGGAGAAGCAGAAGAAGGAGAAGGAGAAGGAGAAGCTGAAAGAGATGCAGAAAGAGAAGCAGAAAGAGAAGCACAACGAGAAGCAGGAGAAGCAGAAGCAGGAGAAGCAGAAGCAGAAGAAACATGAGAAGGAGAAGAAGCAGAAGCAGAAGGAGAAGCAGAAACAGAAGGAAAAGCAGAAATAGAAGCAGGAGCAGCAGAAGAAGCAGCAGCAGGAGAAGCAGAAGCAGAAGAAGCTGAAGAAGCAGAAGCAGAACCTGAAGCATAAGGAGATACAGGAGAAGCAGAAGAAGCAGAATTGGAGAAGCAGAAGGAGAAGCAGAAGCAGAAAGAGAAGCAAAAGCAGAA
>NW_012319033.1:0-1813 GCF_000151885.1 Dipodomys ordii
GCTTCTCCTTCTCCTTCTTCTTCTTCTTCTTCTTCTTCTTCTTCTTCTTCTTCTTCTTCTTCTTCTTCTTCTTCTTCTTCTTCATCTTCTTCTTCTTCTTCTTCTTCTTCTTCTTCTTCTTCTTCTTCTTCTTCTTCTTCTTCTTCTTCTTCTTCTTCTTCTTCTTCTCTTTCTGCTGCTTCTGCTTTTCCTGCTTCTTCTTCTTCTACTGCTTCTCTTTCTCCTTCTCATTCTGCTTCTGCTTCTCCTTCTGCTTCTCCTATTGCTTCTGCGGCTCTTCCTTCTCCTTCTCCTACTTCTCCTTCTCCTTCTGCTTCTGCTTCTTCTGCTTCTCCTGCTTCTCCTTCTGCATCTTCTTCTGCTTCTGCTTTTCCTTCTGCTGCTTCTTCTGCTTCTGTTTCTCCTTCTGCTTCTCCTTCTGCTTCTTCTGCTTCTCCTTCTGCTTCTCCTTCTGTTTCTCCTTCTGTTTCTCCTTCTCCTTCTCGTTCTTCTGCTTTTACTTTTGCTTCTCCTTCTGCTTCTGCTACAACTGCTACTGCTTCTGCTTCTTCTGTTTCTTCCGCTTCTCCTTCTCCTTTTGATTCTCTCTCTGCTTCTGCTTCTCCTTCAGCTTCTCATTCTGCTTCTCCCGATTCTGCTTCTTCTGCTTCTCCTGCTTCTCCTTCTGCTTCAGGTTCTGCTTCTTCGGATTCTTGTGCTTCTTGTTCTCCTGCTTCATCTTCTTCTGCTTCCCCTCCTTCTCTTTCTGCTTCTCCTTCTGTTTCTGCTTCTCCGTCTGCTTCTGCTTCTGCTTCTTGTCCTTCTCCTGTTTTTTCTGCTTCTGCTTCTCCTGCTTCTGCTTCTTCTGCTTTTCCTGCTTCTCTTTCTGCTTCTCCTTCTGCTTCTGCTCCTCCTTCTGCTTCTGCTCCTTCTATTTCTTCTGTTTCTTCTTCTTCTGCTTCTCCCGCTCTGCTTCTTCTGCTTTCCTGCTTCTCGTTCTGCTTCTCTTCATCGGCTTCTCTTTCTACTTCTCCTTCTGCTTCTTCTGATTCTGCTTCTTCTCCTTCTTCTTCTTCTTCTGCTTCTGCTTCTTCTGCTTCTCCTGCTACTCCTTCTGCATAACCTTCTGCTTGTGCTTTTCCTTCTGCTTCTTCTTCTGCTTCTGCTTCTCCTTCTTTTCTGCTTCTCCGTCTGTTTGTGCTTCTTCTGTTTTTCCTGCTTCTCCTACTGCTTCTCATTCTTCTTCTCCTTCTGTTTCTCCTTGTCGTTATTCTGCTATTCCTTCTGCTTCTTTATCTGCTTCTGCATCTTCAGCTTCTTCTGCTACTGCTTCTGCTTCTGCTTCTTCTGTTTCTTCTGCTTCTCTTTCTGCTTCTCCTTCTGCTTTTGCTTCTCTTTCTGCTTCTGCTTATCCTTCTGGTTCTCCTTCTTCTCCAGATTCTGCTTCTTCTGCTTCTCCTGCTTCTCCTTCTGCTTGAGGTTCTGCTTCTGCTTCTTCAGCTACTTCTGCTTCTATTTCTGCTTCTCCTTCTGTTTCTGCTTCTCTTTCTGCTTCTGCTTCTTATCCTTCTTCTATTTCTTTTGATTCTGCTTCTCCTGCTTCTGCTTCTCCTGCTTCTCCTTCTGTTTCTCCTTATGCTTCTCCTTCTGCTTCTCCTTCTTCTCCTTCTCCTTCTGCTTCTGCTTCTCCTTCTGCATCTTCTTCTGTTTCAATTTCTCCTTCTTCTGCTTCTCTTTCTGCTTCTGCTTATCCTTCTGTTTCTCCTACTCCTAATCCTTCTCTTTCTCCTTCTCCTTCTTCTTCTTCTGCTTCTCCTGCTGCTTCTTCTTCTGC
>NW_012319034.1:0-1813 GCF_000151885.1 Dipodomys ordii
TCTTCTGCTTCTTCTCTTTTGGCTTCTCCTGCTTCTGCTTCTTGTGCTTCTCCTGCTTCTCTTTCTGCTTCTCATTCCGCTTCAGCTTCTCCTTCAGCTTCAGCTACTCATCCTTCTCCTTCTCCTACTTCTGCTTCTCCATTTGCATCTGCTTCATCTGCTTTTCCTGCTTCTCCGTCTGATTCTGCTTCTTTTGCCTTTTCTGATTCTCCTTCTGCTTCTCCTTCTTCTCCTTCAGTTTCTCCTTCTCCTTCTCGTTCTTCTGCTATTCCTTCTGCTTCTCTTTCTGCTTCTGCATCTTCAGCTTCTTCTGCTACTGCTTCTGCTTCTTCTGTTTCTTCTGCTTCTCCTTCAGCTTTTGCTTCTCTTTCTGCTTCTGCTTCTCCTTCTGGTTCTCCTTCTTCTTCTCCAGATTCTGCTTCTTCTGCTTCTCCTTCCGCTTCAGGTTCTGCTTCTGCTTCTTCGGCTTCTTCTGCTTCTATTTCTGCTTCTCCTTCTGTTTCTGCTTCTCTTTCTGCTTCTTCTCCTTCTTCTATTTCTTCTGCTGATGCTTCTCTTGTTTCTCCTGCTTCTCCTTCTGTTTCTCTTTATTCTTATCCTTCTGCTACTCCTTCTCCTTCTCCTTCTTCTGCTTCTCCTTCTGCTTCTGCTTCTGCTTCTCCTTCTGCATCTTCTTCTGTTTTAATTTCTCCTTCTTCTGCTTTTCATTCTGCTTCTGCTTCTCCTGCTTCTGCTTCTTCTGCTTCTCCTGCTTCTCCTTCTCCTTCTCCTTCTCTTTCTGCTTCTGCTTATCCGACTGTTTCTCCTACTCCTAATCCTTCTCTTTCTCCTTCTCCTTCTTCTTCTTCTTCTGCTTTTCCTGCTTCTTCTTCTTCTGCTTCTTCTTCTTTTTCTGCTTTTTCATTTCTTCGCCTTCAGCTTCTGCTTCTTCTGCTTCTCCTTCTGCTTCTGTTTCTCCTTCTGCTTCTGCTCTTCTCCTTCTTCTGTTTCTTCTGCTTCTGCTTCTCCTTCTTCTGCTTCTCCTACTTCTCCTTCTGATTCTCCGTCTCATTCTCCTTCTCCTTCAATTTCTCCTTCTTGTGCTGCTCATTCTGCTTCTGCTTCTCCTGCTTCTGCTTCTTCTGTTTCTCCTCTGCTTCTCCTTCTGCTTCTCTTTCTGCTTCTTATTCTGCTTCTGCTCCTCCTACTCCTAATCCTTCTCTTTCTCCTTCTTATTCTTCTGCTTCTCGTTCTGCTTCTGCTTCTTCTGCTTGTTCTATATCTTCTGCTTCTGCTTTTCCAGCTTCTGATGCTTCTGCTTCTCCTTCTGCTTCAGGTTCTCCTTCTGCTTCTTCAGCTTCTTCTGTTTCTTCTGCTTCTGCTTCTCCTGCAACTGCTTCTTCTGCTTCTGTTTCTATTCTTCTATTCTTCTTCTCCTTCTGCTTCTGCTTCTCCTTCTGCTCCTTCTCCTTCTTCTGTTTCTTCTTCTTCTTCTTCTTCTTCTTCTTCTTCTTCTTCTTCTTCTTCTTCTTCTTCTTCTTCTTCTTCTTCTTCTTCTTCTTCTTCTTCTTCTTCTTCTTCTTCTTCTTCTTCTTCTTCTGCTTCTCCCGCTTCTGCTTCTTCTGCTTCTCCTGATTGTCCTTCTACTTCTGCTTCTCCTTCTCCCTCTTCTGCTTCTCTTTCTGCTTCTGCTTCTTCTGATTCTCCAACTTCTCCTTCTGTTTCTGCTTCTCTTTCTGCTTCTGCATCTCCTTCTGCTTCACCTTCTGCTGCTCCTTCTCCTTCTTCTGTTTCTCCCTCTGCTTCTATTTCTGCTTCTTATGCTTCTTCTTTT
>NW_012319035.1:0-1813 GCF_000151885.1 Dipodomys ordii
TCTGTTTCTTCTGCTTCTCCTGCTTCTGCTTCTCCTGCTTCTCCTACTTCTCGTGCTGCTTCTCCTTCTGCGTCTCTTTCTGCTTCTACTTATCCTTTTGCTTCTCCTACTCCTAATCCTTCTCTTTCGCCTTATCCTTCTCCTTCTTCTGCTTCTCCTGCTTCTCCTTCTGCATCTTCTTCTGCTTCTGCTGCTTCTTCTGCTTCTGCTTCTCCTTCTTCTGCTTCTCCCTCTGATTCTGCTTCTTATGCTTATTCTTTTTTTCTGCTTCTGCTTCTCCTGCTTCTGCTTCTTCTGCTTCTATTGCTTCTCCTTCTCCTTCTCCTTCTCCTTCTCCTTCTTCTTCTTCTTCTTCTTCTTCTTCTTCTTCTTCTTCTTCTTCTTCTTCTTCTTCTTCTTCTTCTTCTTCTTCTTCTTCTTCTTCTTCTTCTTGTCTTTCTGCTGCTTCTGCTTTTCCTGCTTCTTCTTCTTCTACTGCTTCTCTTTCTGCTTCTCATTCTGCTTCTGCTTCTCCTTCTGCTTCTCCTATTGCTTCTGTGGCTCTTCCTTCTCCTTCTCCTACTTCTCCTCCTTCTGCTTCTGCTTCTTCTGCTTCTCCTGCTTCTCCTTCTGCATCTTCTTCTGCTTCTGCTTCTCCTTCTGATGCTTCTTCTGCTTCTGTTTCTCCTTCTGCTTCTCCTTCTGCTTCTTCTGCTTCTCCTTCTGCTTCTCCTTGTGCTTCTCCGTCTCATTCAATTTCTCCTTCTCCTTCAATTTCTTTTTGTGCTTCTCATTCTGCTTCTGCTTCTGCTTCTCCTGCTTCTGCTTCTTCTGTTTCTCCTTCTGCTTCTCCTTCTGCTTCTGATTCTCCTTCTGCTCCTCCTAATCCTAATCCTTCTCTTTCTCCTTGTTCTTCTTCTGCTTCTCGTTCTTCATCTGCTTCTTCTGCTTGTTCTGTTTCTTCTGCTTCTACTTTTCCAGCTTCTGCTGCTTCTGCTTCTCCTTCTGCTTCAGGTTCTCCTTCTGCTTCTTGGGCCTCTTCTGTTTCTTCTGCTTCTGCTTCTCCTGCTAGTGCTTCTTCAGCTTCTTGTGCTTCTCTTTTGCTTCTCCTTCTGCTTCTGCTTCTCCTTCTGCTCCTTCTCTTTCTTCTGTTTCTTCTTCTTCTTCTTCTGTTCCTCCCGCTTCTGCTTCTTCTGCTTCTCCTGCTTGTCCTTCTCCTTCTGCTTCTCCTTCTCCTTCTCTTTCTGCTTCTGCTTCTGCTTCTTCTGATTCTCCAACTTCTCCTTCTTCTTCTCCTTCTGTTTCTGCTTCTGCATCTCCTTCTGCTTCACATTCTGCTGACTTTCTCCTTCTTCTGTTTCTCCCTCTGCTTCTGCTTCTTATGCTTCTTCTTTATCTTCTGCTTCTGCTTCTACTTCTTCTGTTTGTCCTGCCTGAATTTCTGGTTCTACTTCTTCTGCTGCTTCTCTTCTTCTTCTGCTTCTAATTCTGCTTCTGATTCTGCTTCTTCTGCTTCTTCTCTTTCGGCTTCTCCTGCTTCTGCTTTTTGTGCTTCTCCTGCTTCTCTTTCTGCTTCTCATTCCGCTTCTGCTTCTGCTTCTGCTTCTGCTTCTCCTCCTTCTCCTTCTCCTACTTCTGCTTCTCCTTCATCTTCTGCTTCTTCTGCTTCTCCTGCTTCTCCTTCTGCATCTCCTTCCGCTTGTGCTTCTCCTTATGCTTCTTCTTCTGCCTCTGCTTCTCCTTCTCCTTCTTTTGCTTCTCCTTTTGCTTCTGCTTCTTCTGCTTTTCCTGCTTCTCGTTCTGCTTCTGCTTCTTCTGCTTCTCCTTCTGCATT
>NW_012319036.1:0-1813 GCF_000151885.1 Dipodomys ordii
GCTCTCTATGCTTTTGCTTCCTTCCATCTCTTTCTCATCTCCTACTTCTGCTTCTCCATCTGCTTCTGCTTCATCTGCTTCTCCTGCTTCTCCTTCTGCATCTTCTTCTGCTCTGCTTCTCTTTCTGCTGCTTCTTCTGCTTCTGCTTCTCCTTCTTCTGCTTCTCCTTCTGATTCTCCTTCTGCTTCTCCTTCTGCTGCTCCTTCTCCTTCTTCTTCTGATTCTGCTTCTTATGCTTATTCCTTTTCTTCTACTTCTGCTTCTCCTGCTTCTGCTTCTTCTCCTTCTACTTCTTCTCCTTATGCTTCTCCTTCTCCTTCTTCTTCTTCTTCTTCTTCTTCTTCTTCTTCTTCTTCTTCTTCTTCTTCTTCTTCTTCTTCTTCTTCTTCTTCTTCTTCTTCTTCTTCTCTTTCTTCTGCTACTGCTTTTCCTTCTTCTTCTCCTTGTACTGCTTCTCTTTCTGCTTCTCATTCTGCTTCTTCTTCTCCTATTCCTTCTGCTGCTCTTCCTTCTCTTACTTCTATTTCTTCTGCTTCTCCTTCTGCATCTTCTTCTGCTTCTGCTTCTCCTTCTGCATCTTCTTCTGCTTCTGCTTCTCCTTCGCTTCTCCTTCTGCTTCTTCTGCTTCTCCTTCTGCTTCTCCTTCTGATTCTCCTTCTGCTTCTGTTTTTGCTTCTCCTTCTCGTTCTTCAGTTTTTCCTTCTGCTTCTCCTTCTGCTTCTGCTGCAACTGCTACTGCTTTTGCTCCTTCTGTTTCTTCTGCTTCTCCTGCTTCTGCTTCTCCTGCTTCTCCTACTTGTCTTGCTGCTCCTTTTTCTGCTTCACTTTCTGCTTCTCCTTCTGTTTCTCCTTCTCCTTCTAGTTCTTCTGTTTTCCTTCCGCTTCTCCTTCTGCTTCTGCATCTTCTGCTCCTTCTGCTACAGCCTCGGCTTCTTCTGCTTCTCCTTCTGCTTCTCCTTCTGCTTCTCCTTCTGCTTCTGCTTCTCTTTCTGCTTCTGCTTCTCCTTCTGCTTCTCCAGATTCTGCTTCTTCTGCTTCTCCTTCTGCTTCAGGTTCTGCTTCTGCTTCTTCGGCTTCTTCTGCTTCTGCTTCTCCTGCTGCTGCTTCTTCTGCTTCTCCTGCTTCTCTTTCTGCTTTTCCTTCTGCTTCTGCTTCTCCTTCTGCTTCTGCTTCTTCTCCTTCTTCTGTTCCTTCTGCTTCTGCTTCTCCTGCTTCTCGTTCTGCTTCTCTTTCTGCTTCTCCTTTTCCTTCTCCTTCTTCTGCTTCTCCTTCTGCTTCTGCTTCTGCTTCTCCTTCTGCTTCTGCTTCAATTTCTCCTTCTGCTTCTCATTCTGCTTCTGCGTCTTCTGTTTCTTCTGCTTCTCCTACTTGTCTTGCTGCTCCTTCTTCTGCTTCACTTTCTGCTTCTCCTTCTGTTTCTCCTTCTCCTTCTAGTTCTTCTGCTTTTCCTTCCGCTTCTTCTTCTGCTTCTGAATCTTCTGCTCCTTCTGCTACAGCCTCGGCTTCTTCTGCTTCTCCTTCTGCTTCTCCTTCTGCTTCTGCTTCTCTTTCTGCTTCTGCTTCTCCTTCTGCTTCTCCAGATTCTGCTTCTTCTGCTTCTCCTGCTTCTCCTTCTGCTTCAGGTTCTGCTTCTGCTTCTTCGGCTTCTTCTGCTTCTGCTTCTCCTGCTGCTGCTTCTTCTGCTTCTCCTGCTTCTCTTTCTGCTTTTCCTTCTGTTTCTGCTTCTCCTTCTGCTTCTGCTTCTTCTCCTTCTTCTGTTCCTTCTGCTTCTAACATGCTTCTCGTTCTGCTTCTCTTTCTGCTTCTCCTTTCC
>NW_012319037.1:0-1813 GCF_000151885.1 Dipodomys ordii
AATGAGAAGCTGAAGGAGCCTCAGAAGGAGAAGCAGAAGGAGAAGCAGAAGAAGGTCAATCAGATGCAGAAGAAGCAGCAGAAGGAGAAGCAGAAGGAGATGCAGAAGGAGAATCAGAAGAAGCAAAAGCAGATGGAGAAGCAGAAGTAGGAGAAGGAGAAGGAGAAGGAAGGTCATCAGATGCATTAGGTGAAGCAGAAGGAGAAGCAGAAGCTGAATTAGAAGCAGAAAGAGAATCAGTTGAAGCAGAAGAAGCAGGAAACGAAGAAGCAGCCGAAAGAGAAGAAGGAGGAGGAGAAGAAGAAGAAGAAGAAGAAGAAGAAGAAGAAGAAGAAGAAGAAGAAGAAGAAGAAGAAGAAGAAGAAGCAGAAGCAGGAGAAGCAGAAGCAGAAGCAGGAGAAAAGAATAAGCATAAGAAGCAGAATCAGAGGATGAATGAGAAGGAGCAGCAGAAGGAGAATCAGAAGGAGAAGCAGAAGCAGAAGAAGCAGCAGAAGGAGAATCAGAAGCAGAAGAAGATGCAGAAAAAGAATCAGGAGAAGCAGAAGAAGCAGAACCAGAAGGAGAAGCAGAAGTAGGAAAAGGAGAAGGAGAAGGAAGAGCAGCAGAAGCAATAGGAGAAGCAGAAGGAGAAACAGAAGCAGAATGAGAAGCAGAAAGAGAAGCAGTAGAAGCAGAAGAAGCAGGAAAAGCAGAAGCAGAAGAAAGAGAAGAAGACGAAGAAGAAGAAGAAGCAAAAGGAGAAGCAGAAGAAGCAGAAGAAGCAGAAGCAGGAGAAGCAGAAGAAAAAGAATAAGCAAAAGAAGCAGAAGCAGAAGCAGTGGGAGAAGCAGAAGAAGGAGAAGGAGAAGGAGCAGCAGAAGGAGAAGCAGAAGCAGAAAGAGAAACAGAAACAGAAGGAGAACAAGAAGGAGAAGCAGGAGAATCAGAAGAAGCAGAAGTAGAAGCAGAAAGAGGAGAAGAACGAGAAGCAGAAATAGAATCAGAAGAAACAGAAGAAGAAGAAGCAGAAGGAGAAGAAGCAAAAGAAACAGAAGAAGGGGAAGAGCAGAAGCAGAAGGAGAAGCAGAAGTAGAAGGAGAAGCAGAAAGAGAAGCAGGAGAAGCAGAAGCAGAAGAAACAGGAGAAGACGAAGAAGCAGAAGCAGAATCTGAAGCAGGAGAAACAGAAGAAGCACAATCTGAAGCAGAAGCAGAAGAACCAGAAATAGTAGAATAAGCAGAAGCAGAAGTAGCAGGAGAAGCAGAAGAAGAAAACGGAGAAGGCGAAAGAGAAGGATTAGGAGTAGGAGAAGCAAAAGGATAAGCAGAAGCAGAAAGAGACGCAGAAGGAGAAGCAGCACGAGAAGTAGGAGAAGCTGGAGAAGCAGAAGAAGCAGAAGAAACAGAAGACGCAGAAGCAGAATGAGAAGCAGAAGGAGAAATTGAAGCAGAAGCAGAAGCAGAAGGAGAAGAAGAAGCAGAAGGTGTAGCAGAAGAAGGAGAAGGAGAAGCAGAAAGAGAACAGAACGAGAAGCAGGAGAAGCAGAAGCAGGAGAAGCAGAAGCAGAAGAAACAGAAGAAGTAGAAGAAGCAGAAGCAGAAGGAGAAGCAGAAACAGAAGGAAAAGCAGAAAGAGAAGCAGGAGAAGCAGAAGAAGCAGGAAAAGCAGAAGCAGAAGAAAGAGAAGAAGAAGGAGAAGAAGAAGAAGAAGAAGAAGAAGAAGAAGAAGAAGAAGAAGAAGAAGAAGAAGAAGAAGAAGAAGAAGAAGACGACGAAGAAGAAGAAGAAGAAGAAGAAGAAGAAGAAGAAGAAGAAGAAGAAGAAGAGGACGA
>NW_012319038.1:0-1813 GCF_000151885.1 Dipodomys ordii
TTGTGCTTATTCTACTATTTCTGTTTCTTCTGCTTCTGCTTCATGTATTGTGCTTCTTCTGTTTCTCCTGCTTCAGATTCTGCTTCTGCTTCTTCGGCTTCTCCTGTTTCTTCTGATTCTGCTTCTTCTGCTTCTCCTGCTTCTCTTTCTGCTTCTCCTTCTCCTTCTGCTTCTCCTTCTGCTCTTCTCCTTCTTCTGTTTCTTTTGCTACTGTTTCTTCTGCTTCTTCTTCTTCTGTTTCTTGTGAATCTAATTCTGCTTCTCCTTCTTCTCCTCTTTCTGCTTCTACTTCTACTTCTTCTGATTTTCCTGTTTCTCGTTCTTCTTCTCCTTCTGTTTCTGCTTCTCTTTCTGCTTCAACTTCTCCTTCTGCTGCTCATTCTCCTTCTCCTTCTTCTGCTTCTCCCACTGCTTCTGCTTCTGCTTCTTTTGCTTGTTCTTTTTCTTCTACTTCTCCTGCTTCTGCTTCTTCTGCTTCTACTGCTTCTCCTTGTGCTTCTCCTTATGCTTCTCCTTATGATTATCCTTATGCTTCAGGTTTTGCTTCTGCTTCTGCTTCTTGTCCTTCTCCTGTTTCTTCTGTTTCTGTTTCTCCTGTTTCTGCATCTCCTGCTTCTCCTTCTGCTGCTCTTTCTACTTCTCCTGCTGCTTTTCCTTCTCCTGCTCCTTCTTCTACTTCTCTTTCTGCTTCTCCTTCTGTTTCTCCTTGTCCTTCTCCTTCTCGTTCTTCTGCTTTTCCTTCTGCTTCTCCTTCTGCTTCTGCATCTTCTGCTTCTGCCTCTGCTTCTTCTGTTTCTTCTGCTTCTCCTTCTGCTTTTGCTTCTCTTTCTGCTTCTGCTTCTCCTTCTGCTTCTCCAGATTCTGCTTCTTCTGTTTCTCCTGCTTCTCCTTCTGCTTCAGGTTCTGCTTCTGCTTCTTCGGCTTCTGCTTCTGCTTCTCCTGCTGCTGCTTCTCTGCTTCTACTGCTTCTCTTTCTTCTTTTCCTTCTGTTTCTGCTTCTCCTTCTGCTTCTGCTTCTTCTCCTTCTTCTGTTTCTTCTGCTTCTGCTTCTCCTGCTTCTGCTTCTCATGCTTCTCGTTCAGCTTCTCGTTCTGCTTCTCTTTCTGCTTCTCCTTCTCCTTCTTATGCTTCTCCTTCTGCTTCTGCTTCTGCTTCTCCTTCTGCTTCTGCTTCAATTTCTCCTTCTGCTTCTCCTTCTGCTTCTGCGTCTTCTGTTTCTTCTGCTTGTCCTGCTTCTGCTTCTCCTGCTTCTCCTACTTCTCGTGCTGCTTCTCCTTCTGCGTCTCTTTCTGCTTCTGCTTATCCTTTTGTTTCTCATATTCCTAATCCTTCTCTCTCGCCTTCTCCCTCTTCTTCTTCTGCTTCTCCTGCTGCTTCTGCTTCTGCTTATTCTACTATTTCTGTTTCTTCTGCTTCTGCTTCAGATTGTGCTTCTTCTGTTTCTCCTTCTGCTTCAGATTCTGCTTCTGCTTCTTCGGCTTCTCCTGTTTCTTCTGATTCTGCTTCTCCTGCTTCTTCTACTTCTCCTGCTTCTCTTTCTGCTTCTCCTTCTGCTTCTGCTTCTCCTTCTGCTTCTGCTTCTGCTCTTCTTCTTCTTCTGTTTCTTTTGCTTCTGTTTCTTCTGCTTCTTCTTCTTCTGTTTCGTCTCATTCTACTTCTGCTTCTCCTTCTTCTCCTCTTTCTGCTTCTACCTCTGCTTCTTCTGATTCTCCTGCTTCTCCTTCTTGTTCTCCTTCTGTTTCTGCTTCTCTTTCTGCTTCTGCTTCTCTTTCTGCTGCTCCATCTCCTTCTCCTTCTTCTGCTCTCCCACTGA
>NW_012319039.1:0-1813 GCF_000151885.1 Dipodomys ordii
GCAGAAGAAGCAGAGCGGGAGAAGCAGAAGAAGAAGAAACAGAAGATATAGAAGGAGCAGAAGCAGAAGGAGGAGCAGAAGCAGAAGGAGAAGCAGAAAGAGAAGCAGGAAAAGCAGAAGAAGCAGAAGCAGGAGAAGCAGAAGCAGAAGAAACAGGAGAAGGACAAGAAGCAGAAGCAGAAGGAGAAGCAGAAACAGAAGGAGAAGCAGAAAGAGAAGGAGGGAAAGCAGAAGAAGCAGAAGCAGGAGAACCAGAAGCATAAGAATCCGAAGAAGCAGAAGCAGAACCTGAAGCAGAAGGAGAAGCAGGAGAAGCAGAAAAAGCAGAATCGGGAGAAGCAGAATGAGAAGCTGAAGGAGAAGCAGAAGCAGAAAGAGAATCAAAAGGAGAAGTAGAAGCGGAAGAAACAGAAGAAGCAGAAGCAGTAGCAGTTGCAGCAGAAGGAGAAGCAAAAGTAAAAGCAGAAGAACGAGAAGGAGAAGGAGAAACAGAAGGAGAAGGAGAAGCAGAAGAAGCAGAAGGAGAAGCAGAAGGAGAAACAGAAGCAGAAGAAGCAGCAGAAGGAGAAGCAGAAGCAGAAGAAGATGCAGAAGGAGAAGCAGGAGAAGCAGAAGAAGCAGAAGCAGAAGGAGAAGGAGAAGTAGGAGAAGGAGAAGGAAGAGCCGCAGAAGCAATAGGAGAAGCAGAAGGAGAAGCAGAAGCAGAATGAGAAGCAGAAAGAGAAGCAGTAGAAGAAGAAGAAGCAGGAAAAGCAGAAGCTGGAAAAGCAGAAGCAGCAGAGAGTGAAGAAGAAGAAGAATTAGAAGTAGAATAAGAAGAAGAAGAAGAAGAAGAAGAAGAAGAAGAAGAAGAAGAAGAAGAAGAAGAAGAAGAAGAAGGAGAAGGAGAAGGAGAAGGAGAAGAAGAAGGAGAAGGAGAAGCAGTAGAAGCAGAAGAAGCAGAAGCAGGAGAATAAGAATAAGCATAAGAAGCAGAATCAGAGGGAGAAGCAGAAGAAGGAGAAGCAGAAGCAGAAGAAGCAGCAGAAGGAGAAGCAGAAGCAGAATAATCAGCAGAAGGAGAAGCAGAAGCAGAAGAAGATGCAGAAGGAGAATCAGGAGAAGCAGAAGAAGGAGAAGGAGAAGGCGAAAGAGAAGGATTAGGAGTAGGAGAAGCAAAAGGATAAGCAGAAGCAAAAGAGACGCAGAAGGAGGAGCAGCACGAGAAGTAGGAGAAGCAGGAGAAGCAGAAGCAGGAGAAGCAGAAGAAACAGAAGACGCAGAAGCAGAATGAGAAGCAGAAGGAGAAATTGAAGCAGAAGCAGAAGCAGAAGGAGAAGCAGAAGCAGAAGGAGAAGCAGAAGAAGGAGAAGGAGAAGCAGAAAGAGAAGCAGAAAGAGCAGCAGCACGAGAAGTAGGAGAAGCAGGAGAAGCAGAAGCAGGAGAAGCAGAAGAAACAGAAGACGCAGAAGCAGAATGAGAAGCCAAAGGAGAAATTGATGCAGAAGCAGAAGCAGAAGGAGAAGCAGAAGCAGAAGGAGAAGCAGAAGAAGGAGAAGGAGAAGCAGAAAGAGAAGCACAACGAGAAGCAGGAGAAGCAGAAGCAGGAGAAGCAGAAGCAGAAGAAACATAGGAAGGAGAAGAAGCAGAAGGAGAAGCAGAAACAGAAGGAAAAGCAGAAAGAGAAGCAGGAGAAGCAGAAGAAGCAGCAGCAGGAGAAGCAGAAGCAGAAGAAGCATAAGCAGAACCTGAAGCAGAAGGAGAAGCAGGAGAAGCAGAAGAAGCAGAATCTGGAGAAGCAGAAGGAGAAGCAGAAGCAGAAAGAGAAGCAAAA
>NW_012319040.1:0-1813 GCF_000151885.1 Dipodomys ordii
TCGCTTTGTCCCATGCTGTGTTAAGCTGTGTCCTCCCTGTGTCCCCCGCTGTGTCCCGCTGTGTCCCCCGCTGTGCCCCGCAGTGTCCCGCTGTGTCCCGCTGTGTCCCGCTGGGTCCCCCGCTGTGTCCCGCTCTGTCCCCCGCTGTGCCCCGCAGTGTCCCGCTGTGTCCCGCTCTGTCCCCCACTGTGTCCCCCCCTGAGTCCTCTATGTGTCGCCGCTGTGTCCCGCTGTGTACTCGCTGTGTCCCCTGCTGTCTCCCGCTTTGTCCCACGCTGTGTCCCACTGTGTCCCGCTGTGTCCTCGCTGTGTCCCCTGCTGTGTCCTGCTGTGTTCCCGCTGTGTCCCAAGCTGTGTCCCACTGTGTCCCGCTGTGTGCCCCGCTGTGTCCCACTATGTTCCCGCAGTGTCCCCGCTGTGTCCCCGCTGTGTCCTCGGTGTGTTCCCCGCTGTGTTCCGCTGTGTCCCCCGCTGTGTCTCGCTGTGTCTACTGCTGTGTCCCCACTGTGTGCCGCTGTGTCTCGCTGTGTCCCGCTGTATCCTCGCTGTTTCCCACGCTGTGTTCTGCTGTGTGCTCGCTGTGTCCCCCGCTGTGTCCCGTTGTGTCCCCAGCTGTATACCCCACTGTGTCCCGCTGTGTCCCCACTGTATCGACGCTGTGTCCCGCTGGGTCCCGCTGTGTCCTCCCTCTGTTCCCCACTGTGTCCCGCTATGTACCCCTCTGTGTCCCTTGCTGTGACCCGCTGTGTCCCGCTGTGTACTGCTGTGTCCCCCGCTGTGTCCCGCTGTGTCCCCGCTGTGTCCCAATGTGTCCACGCTGTGTCCCGCGCTGGGTCCCGCTGGGTCCCCCCTGTTTCCCCCGCTGTGTCCTGCTGTGTCCGGCTGTGTCCCCCGCTGTGTCCCCCGCTGTGTCACACGCTGTGTCAGTGATGTGTCCCGCTGTGTCCTCGCTGTGTCCCCCGCTGTCTCCTGCTATGTACCCCGCTGTATCTCAAGCTTTGTCCCTGCTGTGTCCCACTGTGTCCCCCCTGTGTGCCCCGCTGTGTCCCACTGTGTCCCGCTGTGGCCCCCGCTGTGTCCCCCGCTGTGTCCCTATGTGTCCCACGCTTTGTCCCCCTGTGTCCCCGCAGTTTCCCCGCTGTGTCCCGCTGTTTCCCTCTGTGATCTGTGGTGTCCCGCTTTGTCCCCCGCTGTGTCCCCCGGTGAGTCGCCGCTGTGTCCCCGCTTTGTCCCGCTGAGTCCTCCATGTGTCCCCCGCTGTGTCCCGCTAAGTCCCCTGCTGTGTCCCGCTGAGTCCCGCTGTGTCACGCTCTGTCCCATCTGTGTCCCTCTGTGTCCAGCTCTGTCTCCGTTGTGTGTCCGCTGTGCCCCGCTGTGTACCCTTCTGTGTCCAGCTGTGTCCCCTCTGTGTCCCGCTGTGTCCCTTGTCTGTCCCCCGCTGTCCACCGCTGTGTCCCCCGGCTGTGTCCCGCAGTGTCCCCGCTGTGTCCCGCTGTGTCCTACTGTGTCCCGTGGTGTCCCGCTTTTTCCCCTCTATGTCCCCTGCTGAGTCCCCTCTGTGTCCCCGCTGTGTCCAGCTGTGTCCTCGCTGTGTCCTCCGCTGTCTCCCGCTTTGTCCCACGCTGTGTCCCTGCTGTGTCTGGCTGTGTCCCCCGCTGTGTCCCGCTGGGTCCCCGCTGTGTCCCTGCTGTGTCCGGCTGTGTCCCCCGCTGTGTCCCGCTGGGTCCCGCTGTGTCCCCCACTGTGTACCGCTGTGTCCCCGCCGGTTCACCGCTGTTTCAGGCTGTGTCCTGCTGTGTTCCGTGGTGTCCCG
>NW_012319041.1:0-1813 GCF_000151885.1 Dipodomys ordii
GGGGACACAGCAAGACACAGTGTGGACACAGAGAGAAACAACGGGGGGACACAGCGGGTCCACAGTGCGACACAGCGGGGACACAGTGAGGGACACAGCGGGGACATAGCAGGACACAGCGGGACATAGGGAGACACAGCGGGACACAGTGCGGAAACAGAGGGACACAACGGGGGACACAGTGAGAACACAGTGTGACACGAAGGGGACACAGCGAAGGAAACACCGGGACACATCGGGGGACACAGCGAGGACCCAGCGGAACACAGCATGGGACAAAGCGAGGACACAGTCGGACACGGCGGGACATAGGGGGACACAGCAAGACACAGTGCGGACACAGAGGGACACAACGGGGGACACAGCGGGGACACAGTGGGACACAGCAGGGACACAGCAAGGGACACAGCGGGGACACAGCAAGGGACACAGCGGGACACAGCGGGACACAGCGGGGACACAGAGGGGGACACAGCGGCACACAGCGGGAGACAAGGGAGGACATAGCAGGACACAGTGGGGGACACAGCGGGGGACAAGCGAGGACACAGTGGGACACAGCGGGACCAATCAGGGACAGAGCAGGGACACAGCGGGGGACACAGTGGGGGACACAGCGGGACAAAGCGGGGGTCACAGCTGAGGACACAGCGGGGACACAACAACGACACAGCGGGACACAGCGGGAAACAGCAGAGACAGGGCTGGACACAACGGGGTACACAGCGGGACACTGTGGGTACACAGCGAGGACACAGCGGGACACAGCAGGACACAGCGGGACACAGCGGGGGACACAGCGGGACACAGCGGGTCACAGCGGGGGACACAGCGGGACACAGCAGGGACACAGCCAGACACAGCGGGACATAGGGGGACACAGCGGGGACACAGCAGGGATACAGCCGGACACAGCGAGACATAGGCGGACACAGCGGGGACACAGCGGTACAGAGTGCGGACACAGAGGAACACAACAGGAGACACAGCGGGGACTCAGTGGGACACAGCAGGGACAGAGCCAGGGACACAGCGGGACACAGCGGGAAACAGCGGAGACAGAGCTGGACGCAACAGGGTACACAGTGGGACACAGCGGGACACAGCAGGACACAGCGGGGACACAGTGGGGGACACAGTGGGACAAAGCGGGGGACACAGCGAAGGACACAGCGTGGTCACAACGAGGACACAGCGGGGACACAGCGAGGACACAGCGGGACACAGCGGGAAACAGCGGAAACAGAGCTGGACACAACGGGGTACACAGCGGGACACTGTGGGGACACAGCGAGGACACACACAGTGGGACACAGTGGGACACAGCGGGACACAGCAGGACACAGCGGGACACAGCGGGGGACACAGCGGGACACAGCAGGGACACAGCCAGACACAGCGGGACATAGGGGGACACAGCGGGGACACAGCAGGGATACAGCCGGACACAGCGAGACATAGAGGGACACAGCGGGGACACAGCGGTACAGAGTGCGGACACAGAGGAACACAACAGGAGACACAGCGGGGACACAGTGGGACACAGCGGGGACACAGCCAGGGACACAGCGGGACACAGCGGGGACACAGAGGGGGACACAGCGGGACGCAGCGGGGGACAAGGGAGGACACAGTTGGGACACAGCCGGACACAGCGGGACATAGGGGGACACAGCGGGGACACAGCAGTACACAGTGCGGACACAGAGGGACACAACGCGGGACACAGCGGGGACACAGTGGGACACAACGGGGACACAGCGAGGGACACAGCGGGATACAGCGGGGACACAGAGGGGGACACAGCGGGACG
>NW_012319042.1:0-1813 GCF_000151885.1 Dipodomys ordii
CAGGAGGGGTCTTGATAGGAAGCAGAGGCTACCATGAGTTAGGATGAAGCAGTTTCAACAGAGTCTTCTGCTTCAGGGGAGCCTTTGAGTATGTAAGCCCAGATCGACAATGCGGCTGCAACCTCGGGAGAGATGGGAGACAGAGGTACCCAGCCCAGCTGTCCACAATTTCCAAATGACACAGCCTGTAAAAAGAAATCGTGTTTATGTTTGTTCGGGGTGTTTTTTTTTTACTTGGTCATGGGGCTTGAATTCATGGGTGCTCTCCTTGAGAGCTTTCCTCAAGACTAGGCTCACCACTATGAGCCACTGTCGGTTTTCTGGTGGTTAATTGGAGATAAAGTCTCATGGACTTTTTTGCCTGGGTAGGCTTTGAACCATGACCCTCAGCCTTCAGCTTTGGGGGTAGGTAGGATTACAGGTCTGAGCCACTGGCACCCTATAAGGGACCATCTAGGCAGCCGATTAAAGATGAGCCCTCGGATTCCCCAGCAAGTGGAAGAGGATTTGTGTAAAACTCCCCGCCCCCTCCCCGCCTTCGGGCTTCCCTGGAGTCCTGCTCCTAATTATCTCTTTAATATGTCTTTATCTTCCAGCCCCTGCTTCCTGACCGGATGGTGATATCTGAAGCACTCATCGGCAACCAGACAGCCAGAGGGGAACGCGTGCCATCCATGCAGGTGGCGTAACCGTCCATCCTCACCCCCCCCGCAAGCGATTACTCGACCACGACCACGACCTCCGACCCCCCCCCGCACCAAAATCCACAACCCTACCCTCGGAACAAAATAAAACAAATTTGCTTGAATCTCACGCTGCCTTTTGTTTGTAATTGACGCAATAGGCGAAGGGGAGGGATCTCATTTCTGGTGCCTGACGGGGGGGGACGGGGGAGGGGGCTGGGGAATTAGAGAGGAGAGAAGAGAGGGCAGAGGGCATCTCAGTGTATCTGTGTGTGTGCGTGCGTGCATCTTTGAGGAAACTCAAAGATCGGACGCGACAGAGCATGTATGTAGTCCAGCCGGACCAAGTCACCACGTCTCTGTCTCTTGTCTCTCTGTTTCTGTTTCTCTATTTCTCTCTCTGTGTCTCTCTTTGTCTCTGTCTGTCTGTCTGTCTGTCTGTCTGTCTGTCTCTCTCTCTCTCTCTCTCTCTCTCTCTCGTTTGAATTCTCTCTCCCGCCCGCCCGCCCGCCCGCACTCCCTCCCTCCTTTTCCTCTCGACTTGCCAGTCAATCCTGGGGCTTGAGCTACTGTACTGGCGCTCCAACACACAACGGTCCCACTCCGAGCCTGCCTGCCTGCCTGCCTGCCTATTCATGGGCCCCATACTCCAACGAGGCACATCATCATCCCCACCCCACCCCTTCTCTGAAAAGAATGCAGTCTCTCTCGTGGCCAGCCAGCCTGGGTCGGATTTCTCAGTCAGTCAGTGCGTGGTTTGTTTGTTCTTTTTTTTCCCCCATGCATTTCATGAGAGAAAACTGCAATTCACAAAACCACCACTAGATGGCGCGCGTTCGCCGTCGACAAGGTGGATGGGGCGGCAGGAGGGGCAAAACACAGGTCGGGTCAGTCACTCACTCAGTCAGTCAGTCCTCACCTACCCGGCAGTGGGGAGTGAGATTTCTGACATACACATACATATAGGTTGTTATGATTCATTATTATCATCATTTGCTTTTCCTCTGTCGTAGCCATGACGACGGGGAGGGGGGAGGGCGGGGTTTTGACCGCCAGCCGACGTGTTGCGGAGGGGGAGGGGGAGGGGGAGGAGTCGCTCGTTCCCTGGATAGATCCGTCTCCCCTCCTGA
>NW_012319043.1:0-1813 GCF_000151885.1 Dipodomys ordii
CACGCTGTGTACTCCTCTGTGTCCCACTCTGTGTCCCAGTTTGTCCCCCACTGTGTGCCGCTGTGCCCCGCTGTGTCCCCCTGTGTCCCCCTGTGTACTGCTGTGTCCCCTGCTGTGTCCCGCTGTGTACTGCTGTGTGCCCCGCTGAGTTCCGCTGTGTCCCCGCTGTGTCCCCCCTGTGTCCCCCACTGTGTCCCGCTGTGTTCCGCTGTGTCCCCCGCTGTGTCCCGCTGTGTCTCCCGCTGTGTCTCGCTGTGTCCTCACTGTGTCCCGCTGTGTCCCGCTGGGTCCGGCTGGGTCCTGCTCTGTCCTTGTTGCATCTCCCTCTGTGTCCCGCCGTGTCCCCCTCTGTGTCCCGCTGTGTCTACTACTGTGTCCCTGCTGTGTTCCGCTGTGTCCCGCTGTGTAACGCTGTGTCCTCGCTGTGTCCCTCGCTGTGTTCCGCTGTGTCCTCGCTGTGTCCCCCGATGTGTCACTTTGTGTCCCCAACTGTATAACCCACTGTGTCCCCGCTGTATCAACGCTGTGTCCCGCTGGGTCCCGCTGGGTCCTGGCTGTGTCCCCCGCTGTCTCCCGCTGTGTCCCATGCTGTGTCCCGCTGTGTCCTGCTGTGTCCTCGCTGTGTCCCACGCTGTGTTCCGCTGTGCCCTCACTGTGTCCCCCGATGTGTCCCACTGTGTACCCTTCCGTGTCCACCTCTGTGTCCCGCTGTGTCCCCCGCTGTGTCCCGCTGTGCCCCTCTGTGTCGCGCTGTGTACTGCTGTGTCCCTCGCTGAGTCCCGCTGTGTCCCCGCTGTGTCCCGCTGTGTCCCACCTGTGTCCCCCGCTGTGTCCCGTTGTGTCCCCTGCTGTATCCCGCTGTGTCCTCGCTCTGTCCCCCGCTGTGTCCCCCGCTGTGTCCCGCTGAGTCCTCACTGTGTCCCCCGATGTGTCCCGCTGTGTCCCCCGCTGTGTTTCACTGTGTCCCGCTGTGTCCCCGCTGTATCGATGCTGTGTCCCGCTGTGTCCTCGCAGTGTCTCCCACTGTGTCCCGCCGTATCCCCCGCTGTGTCCTGCTGTGTCTACTGCTGTGTCCCTGCTGTGTCCCGCTGTGTCATGCTGTGGCCCGCTGTGTCCTCGCTGTGTACCAGGCTCTGTTCTGCTGTGTCCTCGCTGTGTCCCCCACTGTCTCCCGTTTTGTCCCACGTTGTGTCCCGCTGTGTCCTCGCTGTGCTCCGCGCTGTGACCCGTTGTGTCCCCGCTTTGTCCCCCGCTGTGTCCCATTGTGTTCCACTGTGTACCCTGCTGTGCCCCGCTATGTTCCCGCAGTGTCCCCGCTGTGTCCCGCTGTGTCCCGGGTTGTCCCGTTTTGTCCCCCGCTGTGTCCCCCGGTAAGTCCCCGCTGTGTCCCCGCTGTGTCCTGCTGTGTTCTCCCTGTGTCCCCCGCTGTGTCCCACTGTATCCCCCACTGTGTCCCGCTGTGTCTACTGCTGTGTCCCTGCTGTGTCCCGCTGTGTCCCGCTGTGTCCTCGCTGTGTCCCCCGATGTGTCCCTTATGTCCCCAGCTGTGTACCCGCTGTGTCCCCGCTGTATCGACGCTGTGTCCCGCTGGGCCCAGCTGTGTTCTCGCTGTGTTCCCCGCTGTGTCCCGCTGTGTACCCCTCTTTGTCCCACTCTGTGTCCCGCTGTGTCCCACGCTGTGTCCCGCTTGTCCCGCTGTGTACTGCTGTGTCCCCCGCTGTGTCTTCGCTGTGTCCCCAGCTGTGTCCAGCTGTGTCCTCGCTGTGTCCCCCGCTGTGTCCCACTGTGTCCCCCGCTGTGTCCCGCTGTGTCC
>NW_012319044.1:0-1813 GCF_000151885.1 Dipodomys ordii
CGGGACACAGCGGGGGACACAGCGGGACACAGTTTTTTTTGACATAGCGGGGGACACTCAGCGGGGGACACAGTGGGACACAGCAGGGGAAACATCGGGGGACACAGCGGGACACAGCAGGGGACACAGTGAGGAAACAGCGGGACACAGCGGGGACTCAGCGAGGACACAGCGGGGGACACAGCAGGGGACAATGCGGGACACAGCGGAGACAGAGCGGGACACAGCATGACACAGTGGGACACAGCGAGGGACAGAGTGGGACACAGCTGGGGACACAGCGAGGACACAGCGGGAAAAAGCGGGACACAGTGGGACACATTGGGGGACACAGCGTCTAAACAGCGACGACACAGGGGGACAGGCGGGGTACACAGCTGGGACACAACGGGACACAGTGGGGGACACATCGGGATACAGCGGGACACAGGGGGACAGAGCGGGGGATAGAGCGGGACACACGGGGCCACAGCGGGGACACAGCGGGACACAGCGGGACACAGCGGGGGACACAGCAGGGGACACATCGGGAAACAGTGGGGGACACAGCGGGACACAGCGGGGACAAAGCTGGACACAGCGGGGTACACAGCGGCACACAGCCGGGACACAGCGGGGACACAGCGGGGACACAGCTGGTCATATCGGGGACACAGCCGGACACAGCGGGACACAGGGGGGGACACAGCGGACTAAGCAGGGGACACAGAGGGGTACACAGCCAGACACAGCGGCGGACAAAGCAGGACACAACGGGGGACAGAGCGAGGACACAGCGGTACACTGCGGGAGACACAGCAAGGACACAGAGGGACACAGCGGAACACAGCGGGACTCAGCAGGAGACTCAGCGGGACACAGCGGGGGACACAGCGGGACACAGCGGGGGACACAGCGGGGGACACACAGCGGGGGACACAGTGGGACACAGCGGGGGAAACATCGCGGGACACAGCGGGACACAGCAGGGGACACAGTGAGGAAACAGCGGGACACAGCGGGGACTCAGCAAGGACACAGCGGGGGACACAGCGGGGGACAAAGCGGGACACAGCGGGGACAGAGCGGGACACAGCGTGACACAGCGGGACACAGCGAGGGACAGAGAGGGACACAGCTGGGGACACAGCGAGGACACAGCGGGACAAAGCGGGACACAGTGGGACACAGTGGGGGACACAGTGGGACGCAGCGGGGGACAAAGCGAAGACACAGCGGGACACTGCGGGAGACACAGCGAGGACACAAAGGGACACAGCGGAACAGAGTGGGACACAGCGGGGACACAGCAGGGAACCCAGGGGGACACAGCGGGGGACACACGGCGGACAAAGCGGGACACAGCGGGGGACACAGCCTGGGATACAGCGGGACACATCGGGGGACACAGCGGGGACACAGCGGGATACAGCAGGGACACAGTGGGATAGAGAGGAACACAGCAGCGGACACAGCAAGGGACAGAGAGGGACACAGCTGGGGACACAGCGAGGACACAGCGGGACAAAGCGGGACACAGTGGGACACAGTGGGGGACACAGCGTCGAAACAGCGACGACACAGGGGGACACAGCGGGGTACACAACTGGGACACGACGGAACACAGTGGGGGACACATCGGGATACAGCGGGACACAGGGGGACAGAGCGGGGGATAGAGCGGGACACACGGGGACACAGCGGGGACACAGCGGGATACAGCGGGGACACAGCGGGACACAGCGGGACAGATCGGTCACAGCGGGGGACACAGCGAGGACACAGCGGGACACAGGGGGTGACACAGCGGGACACAGCGGGGGACACAACGGGA
>NW_012319045.1:0-1813 GCF_000151885.1 Dipodomys ordii
AGGGGGACACACCGGGGGACACAACGGGACACAGTGGGGGACACAGCGGGGGACAGCAGGGGACAGAGAGGGGACACAGCGGGACACAGCGGGCACACAGCTTGACAGAGTGGGGTACTCAGCGGGACACAGCGGGCGCACAGCGGGGACACAGCGGGATACAGCGGGACACATCGGGACACAGCAGGACACAGAGGGGTACACAGCGGGACACAGCGGGGGGCACATCGAGGACACAGTGGGTCACAGCGGGACACAGCTTGGGACAAAGCAGGAGACAGCGGGGGACACAGCGAGGACACAGCTGGACACAGCGGGGTACACAGCGGGACTCAGCGGGGGACACAGAGGGGTACACAGCGGGACACAGAGGGAAACACACAGGGGACACAGCGGGGGACAAAGCGCGACACCACAGGACAAAATGTGACACAGGGGGACACAGCGGTGACACTGCAGGGACACAGCGGGACAAAGTGGGGGACACAGCAGGACACAGCGGGACACAGCGGGGGACACAGCGGGGGACAGCAGGGGACAGAGAGGGGACAAAGCGGGAAACAGTGGTGACACAGCTTGACACAGCGGGGTACACAGCGGGACACAGCGGACACACAGTGGGGACACAGCGGGATACAGCGGGACACAGCGGCAAAAGAGCGGGAACAGAGCGTGACACAGAGAGGACACATTGGGACACAGGGGGACACAGTGGAACTCAGCGGGGGACACAGCAATACACAGCGGGACACAGCGGGACACACCGGGGACATAGCGGGGGACACAGCGGGGGACAGAGCGGGACACAGCGGGGAACACAGCAAGGACACAGCGGGACCCAGCGGGACACAGCGTCGATACAGCGGGGACACAGCGTTACACAGCGGGTTACACAGCTGTGGACACAGAGGGACACAGTGGGGGACAAAGCGGGACACAGCGGGACACAGTAGGACACAGACGGGACAAAGCCTGAGACACAGCAGGGGACAGAGTGGGAGACAGCGGGGGTCACAGCGAGGACACAGTGGGACAGAGCGGGGACACAGCGGGGAATCAGCGGGGGACACAGCCGGGGACAAAGCGGAACACCACGGAACACAGCGGGACACAGCGGGAAACAGCGGTGACCCTGCGGGGACACAGCGGGACACTGCGGGGGACACAGCGGGACACAGCGGGAGAGAGCTGGTGACACAGCAGAACACAGTGGGGGACAGAGCGTGGGACACAGCGAGACACAGCGGGGACAAAGCAGGATACCGCGGGGTATACACAGCGGGACACAGCGGGGCCACAGCTGGGACACACCGGGACACTGAGGGTCACAGCACGGACACAGCGGGACACAGCGGGGGACACAGCGAGGAAACAGCAGGACAAGCGGGGGAAAAAGCGGGACACAGCGAGGACACAGCAGTGGACACAGAGGGACACAGCAGGGGACACAGCGGGACACAGTGGTTGACACAGCGGGGGACACAGGGAGGACACAGCGGGACACAGCGGGGACACAGCGGGACTCAGCGGGGGACACAGCAGTATACAGCAGGGCACAGCGGGGACACAGGAGGGACACAGCGGAGGACACTGCGGGACACAGCGCGACACAGTGGGGGACACAGTGGGACACATAGGGAGACACTGAGGGGTACACAGCTTGACACAGCGGGGAACACAGCGAGGACACAGGGGTACCCAGCGGGACACAGTGTCGTTTCAGCGGGGACACACGGGACAAAGCGGGGACACAGTGGGACTCAGCGGTGATAGAGCAGTAAACAGCGGGATACAGCAGGACACAGCAGGGATG
>NW_012319046.1:0-1812 GCF_000151885.1 Dipodomys ordii
TTCTCCTCTTTCTGCTTCTTCTTATGCTTATTCTTTTTCTACTGCTTCTGCTTCTCCTGCTTCGCTTCTTCTTCTTCTACGCTTCTCCTTAGCTTCTTCTTCTTCTTCTTCTTCTTCTTCTTCTTCTTCTTCTTCTTCTTCTTCTTGTTCTCTTTCTTCTACTTCTGCTTTTCCTGCTTCTTCTGGTTCTACTGCTTCTCTTTCTGCTACTCATTCTGCTTCTCCTTCTGGTTCTGCTTATCCTATTGCTTCTGCTGCTCTTCCTTCTCTTTCTCCTACTTCTACTTCTTCTTCTGCTTCTGCTTCTTCTGCGTCTCCTGCTTCTCCTTCTGCATCTCCTTCTGCTTGTGCTTGTCCTTATGCTTATTCTTCTGTTTCTGCTTCTCCTTCTGCTTCTTCTGCTTCTGCTTCTGATTCTCCTTCTGCTTCTGCTTCGGTTTCTCCTTCTTGTTCTCGTTCTTCTGCTTTCCCTTCTTTTTCTCCTTCTGCTTCTGCTGCAACTGCTACTGCTCTTTCTGTTTCTTCTGCTTCTCCTTCTGCTTTTGATTCTCTTTCCGCTTCTGCTTCTCCTTCAGCTTCTCATTCTGCTTCTCCATATTCTGCTTCTTCTGCTTCTCCTCCTTCTCCTTCTGCTTCAGGTTCTGCTTCTGCTTCTTCGGATTCTTATGCTTCTGCCTCTCCTGCTACTGCTTCTTCTGCTTCCCCTCCTTCTCTTTCTGCTTCTCCTTCTGCTTCTGCTTCTCCTTCTACTTCTGCTTCTCCTTCTGCTTCTGCTTCTTCTCATTCTTCTGTTTCTTCTGCTTCTGTTTCTCCTGCTTCTGCTTCTCCTGCTTCTCGTTCTGCTTCTCTTTCTGCTTCTCCTTCTCCTTCTTCTGCTTCTCCTTCTGCTTCTGCTTCTCCTTCTGCTTCTGCTTCTGCTTCAATTTCTCCTTCTGCTTCTCATTCTGCTTCTGCTTCTGTTTCTTCTGCTTCTCCTGCTTCTGCTTCTCCTGTTTCTCCTACTTCTCGTGCTGCTTCTCCTTCTGCGTCTCTTTCTGCTTCTGCTTATCCTTTTGCTTCTCCTACTCCTAATCCTTCTCTTTCGCCTTCTCCGTCTTCTTCTTCTGCTTCTCCTGCTGCTTCTGCTTCTGCTTATTCTACTATTTCTGTTTCTTCTGCTTCGGCTTCAGATTATGCTTCTTCTGTTTCTCCTGCTTCAGATTCTGCTTCTGCTTCTTCGGCTTCTCCTGTTTCTTCTGCTTCTGCTTCTCCTGCTTCTTCTGCTTCTCCTGCTTCTCTTTCTGCTTCTCCTTTTCCTTCTGCTTCTCCTTCTGCTTCTTCTTCTGCTCTTCTCCTTCTTCTATTTCTTTTGCTACTTCTTCTTCTGTTTCTTCTGATTCTACTTCTGCTTCTCCTTCTTCTCCTCTTTCTGCTTCTACTTCTACTTCTACTGATTCCCCTGTTTCTCGTTCTACTTCTCCTTCTGTTTCTGCTTCTCTTTCGGCTTCAACTTCTCCTTCTGCTGCTCCTTCTCCTTCTTCTGCTTCTCCCACTGCTTCTGCTTATGCTTCTTTTGCTTATTCTTTTTCTTCTGCTTCTGCTTCTCCTGCTTCTTCTTCTTCTGCTTCTCCTTATGCTTCTCCTTATTCTTCTCCTTATGCTTCTCTTCTTCATCTCTTCTCTCTTCTCATCTTCTTCATCTTCTTCTCTTCTTCTCTTCTTCTATCTATCTTCTCTTCATAGGACTTCTTCTTCTCATCTTCCTCCTACTTCTCATTACTACTCACATACATCCTCTTCTTCTTCTCATACTCATCCAACCCCTAAAACATA
>NW_012319047.1:0-1812 GCF_000151885.1 Dipodomys ordii
CGCTGTGTACCCCGCTGTGTCTAGTTGTGTCCCTGCTGTGTTCAGCTGTGTTCCCCGCTGTTTGCCCCACTGTGTCCCGCTGTGTCCCCCGCTGTGTCCCGCTGTGTCCCCCGCTGTGTCCCCTGCTGTGTCCCCACTGTGTCCCTCTGTGGCCCACTGTGTCCTTGCTGTGTCCCCCACTGTGTCCCGCTGTGTGCCCCGCTTTTTCCCCGCTGTCTCCTGTGTCCCGCTGTGTCCCCTGCTGTGTCCCCTGCTGTGTCCCCGCTGTGTCCCTCTGTGGCCCACTGTGTCCTCGCTGTGTCCCCCACTGTGTCACGCTGTGTGCCCCGTTTTGTCCCCGCTGTCTCCCTCTGTGTCTCGCTGTGTCCCTCGCTGTGTCCCGCTATGTATCGTTGTGTCCCCCTGTGTCCCGATTTGTCCCCTGCTGTGTCCCCGCTGTGTCCCGCTGTGTCCATCTGTGTCCCGCGCTGTGTCCCTCACTGTGTCCTGCTGTGTCGCCCACTGTGTCCCGCTGTGTCCCGCTGTGTCCCCCGATGTTTCCCGCTGTGTTCCCCACTGTGTCCCCTGCTGTATCCCTATGTGTCCCCTGCTGTATCCCGCTGTGTCCCCTGCTCTGTCCCCCACTGTGTCCCTGCTGTATCCCTGCTGTGTACCGCTGAGTACCCTGCTGTGTCTAGCTGTGTCCCTGCTGTGTTCAGCTGTGTTCCCCACTGTTTGCCCCAATGTGTCCCGCTGTGTCCCCCGCTGTGTCCCCTGCTGTGTCCCCTGCTGTGTCCCGCTGTGTCCCATGCTGTGTCCCGCTGTGTTCGCCTCTTTGTCCCCTGCTGTGTCCCGCTGTGTCCCCTGCTTTGTCCCGCTGTATCCCTGCTGTGTCCCGCTGTGTCCCCCGCAATGACCTGCTGTGTCCCCCGCTGTGACCCCCTGTGTCCCGCTGTGTCCCTGCTGTATCCCCGCTGTGTCCCCCGCTGTGTCCCCCGCTATTTGCCGGTCTTTTTCGCTGTTTCCCGCTTTGTCCTCGCTTTGTCCCCTTTTGTGTCCCGCTGTGTCCTCGCTGTGTCCCCCGCTGTGTCCCGCTGTGTCCCGCTGTGTCCCCTGCTGTGTCCCCCACTGTGTCCCTGCTGTATCCCTGCTGTGTCCCGATGAGTACCCTGCTGTGTCTAGCTGTGACCCTGCTGTGTTCAGCTGTGTTCCCCACTGTTTGCCCCACTGTGTCCCGCTGTGTCCCCCGCTGTGTCCCCATTTGTGTCACGCTATGACCTGCTTTGTCCCCCGCTGTGACCCGCTGTGTCCCGCTGTGTCCCTGCTGTATCCCCGCTGTGTCCCATTGTGTCCCCCGCTGTGTCCCCCGCTATTTGCCGGTCTTTCCCGCTGTGTCCCGCTTTGTCCTCGCTGTGTCCACATTTGTGTCCCGCTGTGTCCTCGCTGTGTCCCCCGCTGTTTCCCGCTGAGTCCCGCTGTGTCCCACGCTGTGTCCCTCTCTGTCCCCTGCTGTGTCCGGCTGTGTCCCTTGCTGTGACCCGCTGTGTCCCGCTCTGTCCCTGCTGTGTCCCCACTGTGTCCCGCTGTGTCCGTCTGTATCCCCCGCTGTGCCCGCTGTGTCCCCTGCTTTGTCCCCCGCTGTGTCCCACTGTGTCCCGTTGTGTCCTGCTGTGTCCCTCTGTGTCTCCGCTGTGTCCCACGCTGTGTCCCGCTGTGTCCCCCGCTGTGTCCCCCACTATTTCCCGGTCTTTCCCGCTGTGTCCCGCTGTGTCCTCGCTGTGTACCCCATTTGTGTCCCGCTGTGTCCTCGCTGTGTCCCACGCTGTTCAGGCT
>NW_012319048.1:0-1812 GCF_000151885.1 Dipodomys ordii
GTTCACCGCTGTTTCATGCTGTGTTCCGTGGATGTCCCGCTTTGTCCCCCGCTGTAGGCCCCCCCTCAGCCACCTGTGTCCCCGCTGTGTCCCGCTGTGTCCTCGCTGTGTCCGCCTCTGTCTCCTGCTCTGTCCACCGCTGTGTCTCACGCTTAGTCCCCGCTGGGTCCCGCTGTGTTCCTCTCTGCCCCCACTGTGTCCCCCGCTGAGTCCTCTATGTGTCGCCACTGTGTCCCGCTGTGTCCTCGCTGTGTCCCGTGCTGTCTCCCGCTTTGTCCCACGCTTTGTCCCCGCTGTGTCCCGCTGTGTCCCGCTCTGTCCCCCACTGTGTCCCCCGCTGAGTCCTCTATGTGTCGCCGTTGTGTCCCGCTGTGTCCTCGCTGTGTCCCCTGCTGTCTCCCACTTTGTCCCACGCTCTGTCCCGCTGTGTCCCGCTGTGTCCTCGCTGTGTCCCCCGCTGTGTCCTGCTGTGTTCCAGCTGTGTCCCAAGCTGTGTCCCGCTGTGTCCGGCTGTGTGCCCCGCTGTGTCCCACTATCTTCCCGCAGTGTCCCCGCTGTGTCCCCGCTGTGTCCTCGCTGTGTTCCCCGCTGTGTCCCGCTGTGTCCCCCGCTGTGTCCCGCTGTGTCTACTGCTGTGTCCCCACTGTGTCCCCCTGTGTCTCGCTGTGTCCCGCTGTGTCCTCGCTGTTTCCCACGCTGTGTTCTGCTGTGTGCTCGCTGTGTCCCCCGCTGTGTCCCTTTGTGTCCCCAGCTGTGTACCCCGCTGTGTCCTGCTGTGTCCCCACTGTATCGACGTTGTATCCCACTTGGTCCTGCTGTGTCCTCGCTGTGTTCCCCGCTGTGTCCTGCTGTTTACCCCTCTGTGTCCCCCGCTGTGTCCCGCTGTGTCCCGCTGTGTACTGTTGTGTCCCCCGCTGAGTCCCGCTGTATCCCCGCTGTGTCCCAATGTGTCCTCGCTGTTTACCACGCTGTGTTCTGCTGTGTCCTCGCTGTGTCCCCCGCTGTGTCCCGCTGTGGCTCGGCTGTATCGACGCTGTGTCCCGCTTGGTCCCGCTGTGTCCCCCCTGTGTCCCCCGCTGTGTCCCACTGTGTCCCGCTGTCTCCCCCGCTGTGTCCCTATGTGTCCCACGCTTTGTCCCCCTGTGTCCCCGCAGTTTCCCCGCTGTGTCCCGCTGTTTCCCACTGTGTTCTGTGGTGTCCCGCTTTGTCCCCCGCTGTGTCCCCCGGTGAGTCGCCGCTGTGTCCCCGCTTTGTCCCGCTGAGTCCTCCATGTGCCCCCGATGTGTTCCGCTGTGTCCCCCGCTGTGTCCCGCTGTGTCCACTGCTAGGTCCCGGCTGTGTCCCGCTGTGTCCAGCTGTGTCCTCACTGTGTCCCATCCTGTGTTCTGCTGTGTCCTCGCTGTGTCCCCCGCTGTGTCCCGCTGTGTCCCCCGCTGTGCCCTGCAGTGTCCCGCTCTGTCCCGCTGTGTCCTCGCTGTGTCCCGATGTGTCCCCGCTGTGTCCCCGCTGTCTCCAGCTCTGTCCCCTGTTGTGTCTCACGCTTTGTCCCCGCTGTGTCCCACTACGTCCCGCTGTGTCCCGCTGTGCCCCCACTGTGTCCCATTGTGTCCACAGCTTTGTACCATGCTGTGTAACGCTGTGTCTCCGCTGTATCGACGCTGTGTCCCGCTGGGTCCCACTGTGTCCTCGCTGTGTTCTCCGCTGTGTCCAGCTGTTTCCCCCACTGTGTCCCCCTCTGTGTCCTGCTGTGTCCCCCGTCGTGTCCCGCTGTGTCCCGCTGCGTCCCCGCTGTGTAAACGCTGTGTCCCGCTT
>NW_012319049.1:0-1812 GCF_000151885.1 Dipodomys ordii
AGCGGGACACAGCGGGGGACACAGCGGGACACAGCGGGGACACAGCGGGGGACACAGCGGGACACAGCGGAGACACAGCGGGGACACAGCGGGACCCAGCAGGACACAGCGGGGGACACAGCAGGACACAGCGGGGGACACATTGGGACACATTGGGACACAGTAGGACACAGCGTGGGACAAAGCAGGAGACAGCGGAGGACACAGCGAGGACACAGCTGGACACAGCGGGGACACAGAGGGGACTCACCAGGGGACATAGTGGGAAAAAAGCGGGACACCACGGGACACAGTAGGACACAACGGGACACAGCGGGAGACACAGTAGGACAGAGCGGGGGACACAGCGGGGGACAGAGGGGGACACCACAAATAACAGAGCAAGGACACAGCGGGACCCAGCGGGACACAGCCTCGATACAGCGGGATTCACAGCGTTACACAGCGGGTTACACAGCTGGGGACACAAAGGGACACAGTGGTGGACACAGCGGGACACAGCGGGACAGAGTGGGACACAGACGGGATAAAGTGTGAGACACAGCGGGGGACAGAGCGGGAGACAGCGGGGGACACAGCGAGGACACAGCGGGACACAGCGGGGACACAGCGGGGACTCAGCTGGGGACACAGCGGGGGACAAAGCGGGACACCACGCAACACAGCGGGACACAGCGCGAAACAGCGGTGACCCTTCGGGGACACAGCGGGACACAGCGGGGGACACAGCGGGACACAGCGGGTGACACAGCAGAACACAGTGGGGGACACAGCGAGGACACAGTGGGACACAGCAAGACACAGCATCGAAACAGCGGGGACACAGCGGTACACAGCGGGGTACACAGCTGGGGACACAACGGGACACAGCGGGGAACACAGCGAGGACACAGTGGGACACAGCAGGACACAGAGGGGACACAGCGGGAACATAGTGGGACACAGCGGAGTACACAGCGGGACACAGCGGGACACAGCTTGGGACACAGCGGGGATACAGCGGGACACAGCGGGGGACACAGCTAGGACACAGCGGGACACAGCGGGACATAATGGGGACACAAAGGGGACTCAGCGGGGGAAACAGCGGGAGAAAAAGCGGGACACCATGGGACACAGTGTGACACAGCAGGACACAGAGGGAACACTGCGTCGACACAGCGGGACAAAGCGGGGGACACAGCGGGACACAGCGGGACACAGCAAGGCACAACGGGGTCACAGCAGTGGACACAGCGGGACACAGCGGGGGTCACAGTGGGACACAGCGGGGGACACAGGGGACACAGAGGGGACACAGCGGGGGACACAGCGGGACACAGCGGAGACACAGCGGGGACCCAGTGGGACCCAGCAAGACACAGCGGGGGACACAGCGGGACACAGCAGGACACAGCGGAGGACACTGCAGGGACACATTGGGACACAGTAGGACACAGCGTGGGACAAAGCAGGACACAGCGGAGGACACAGCGAGGACACAGCTGGACACAGCGGGGACACAGAGGGGACTCAGCAGGGGACATAGTGGGATAAAAGCGGGACACCATGGGACACAGTAGGACACAACGGGACACAGCGGAGGACACAGTAGGACAGACGGGGGACACAGCAGGGGACAGAGGGGTACACCACGAATAACAGAGCAAGGACACAGCGGGACCCAGCGGGACACAGCCTAGATACAGCGGGATTCACAGCGTTACACAGCGGGTTACACAGCTGGGGACACAAAGGGACACAGTGGTGGACACAGAGGGACACAGTGGGACAGAGTGGGACACAGACGGGATAAAGCGTGAGACACAGCGG
>NW_012319050.1:0-1812 GCF_000151885.1 Dipodomys ordii
CCCCCGATGTGTCCCTTTGTGTACCCAGCTGTGTACTCCGCTGTGTCCCACTGTGTACCACGCTGTGTCCCGCTATGCTCCCGCAGTGTCCCTGCTGTGTCCCGCTGTGTCCTCGCTGTGTCCCCCGCTGTGTCCCTGCTGTGTCCCGCTGTGTCCCGCTGTGTCCCGCTGTGTCCCGCTGTGTCCTCGATATGTCCCACGCTGTGTTCCGCTGTGTCCCCCGCTGTGTCCCGCTGTGTCCCGCTGTGTCCCCCGCTGTGACCCGCTGTGTCCCGCTGTGTCCCCTGCTGTGTCCCCACTGTGTGCCCTCTGTGTCCCGCTGTGTACCCCGCTGTGTCCAGCAGTGTCCCCGCTGTGTCCCGCTTTGTCCCCTCTCTGTCCCCTGCTGTCCCCCGCTGTGTCCCCCGCTGTGTTCCCACTGTGTCCCGCTGTGTCGCCCGCTTTGTCCCGCTGGGCCCCTGCAGTGTCCCCGCTGTGTCCTACTGTGTCACACTGTGTCCCGTGTTGTCCTGCTTTGGCCCCCGCTGTGACCTCGCTGTTTCTCGCTGTGTCCCGCTGTGTACCCTTCTGTGTCTCCCGCTGTGTCCCGCTGTGTACCCTGCTGTGTCCAGCTGTGTCCTCGCTGTGTCCCCCGCTGTCTCCTGCTTTGTCCTATGCTGTGTCCCGCTGTGACCCGCTGTGTCCTCGCTGTGTCCCCCGCTGTGTCCCGCTGTGTCCCCGCTGTGTCCACTGCTGTGTCCCGCTGTGTACCCCGCTGTGTCCCGCTATGTCCCTGCAGTGTCCCCGCTGTGTCCCGCTGTGTCCCACTGTGTCCTGTGGTGTCCCAGTTTGTCCCCCGCTGTGTCCCCTGGTGAGTCCCCGCTGTGACCTGCTGTGTCCCCCACTGGTTCCCATTGTGTCTACTGCTGTGTCCCCGCTGTGTTCCCCTGTGTCCCCGCTGTGTCCCACGCTGTGTTCCGCTGGGTCCTCACTGTGTCCCAAGATGTGTCCCGTTGTGTCCCCAGCTGTGTCCCCGCTCTGTCCAGCTGTGTTTCCGCTGTGTCCCTTCTGTGTCCCCACTGTGTCCTGCTGTATACTGCTGTGTCCCCTGCTGAGTCCCGCTGTGTCCCCGCTGTGTCCCGCTGTGTCCCCCATGTGTCCCGCGCTGTGTCCCACTGTGTCCCGCTGTGTCCCCCAGTGTTTCCACTGCTGTGTCCGGCTGTGTCCCCCGCTGTGTCCCGCTGTGTCCACTGCTGTGTCCCCGCTGTGTCCCACTTTTTCCCCGGCTGTGTCCCGCTGTGTCCTCACTGTGTCCCCCGCTGTGTCCCAATGTGTCCTCTCTGTGTCCCCCGCTGTGTCCCGCTGTGTCCCCCGCTTTGTCCCGCTGTGTCCCACTGTGTCCCCACTGTGTCCCGCTGTGTCCCGCTGTGTCCCCGGTGTGCCCGCTGTGTCCCGCTGTGTACCCCGCTGTGTCCAACTGTGTCCCGCTCTGTCCCGCTGTGGCCCATCTCTGTCTACGCTGTCCCCCGCTGTGTCCCACTGTGTCCCGCTGTGTCCCCCGCTTTATCCTGCTGTGTCCCCGCAGTGTCCCCGCTGTGTCCCGCTGTGTCACACTGTGTCCCGTGGTGTCCCAATTTGTCCACCGCTGTGTCCCACGCTGTGTCCTCCGCTGAGTCCCCTCTGTATCGACGCTGTGTACAGCTGTGTCCCGCTGTGTCCTCACAGTGTTACCCGCTGTGTCACGCTGTGTCTACCCGCTGTGTCCCCTGCTATGTCCTCGCTGGGTCCCCCGCTGTGTCCCGCTGTGACCCCCCGCTGTGTCCGCTGTGTCCA
>NW_012319051.1:0-1812 GCF_000151885.1 Dipodomys ordii
GTGTCCCCCTCTGTGTCCTTGCTGTGTCCCACGCTGTGTTCCGCTTTGTCCTCGTTGTGTCCCCCGCTGTGTCCCGTTGTGACGCCAGCTGTGTACCCTGGTGTGTCCCGCTGTGTCACACTGTGTCCCTTAGTGTCCCACTTTGTCCCCCGCTGTTTCCCCGAGTGAGTCCCCGCTGTGTCCCCGCTGTGTCCCACTGTATGCTCCCTGTGTCCCCTGCTGTGTCCCGCTGTGTCCCCCACTGTGTCCCTCTGTGTCCTCCCTGTGTCCCCGCTGGATCCCACTGTGTCCCGCTGTGTCCTCCCTTTGTCCCCTGCTGTGTCACGCTGTGTCCCCCACTGTGTCCCGCTGTGTCCCCCGCTGTGTCCTGGTGTGTCCACTGCTATGTCCCCGCTGTGTCCCGCTGTGTCCTCCGCTGTCCCCCGCTGTGTCCCGCTGTGTCCTCGCTGTGTCCCCCATTGTGTCCGGGTGTGCCCCCTGCTGTGTCCCACTGTGTCCCGCTGTGTCCCGTTGTGTCCCCGCTATGTCCCGCTGTGTCCCGATGTGTCCCGCTGTGTACCCCGCTGTGTCCAGCTGTGTCCCAGCTGTGTCCCGCTGTGTCCCCTATCTGTTCCCCGCTGTGTCCCCCGTTGTGTCCCGCTGTGTCCTGCTGTGTCCCCCGCTTTGCCTCGCTGTGTCCCCGCAGTGTCTCCGCTGTGTTCCTCTGTGTCACACTGTCCCGTGGTGTCATTCTCTGTCCCCAGCTGTGTCCCCTGCTGTCTCCCGCTTTGTCCCACGCTGTGTCCCGCTGTGTCCTCGCTGTGTTCCGCGCTGTGTCCCGCTGTGTCCCCGCTTTGTCCCCCGCTGTGTCCCACTGTGTCCCGCTGTGTACCCTGCTGTGTCCCGCTATGTTCCCTCAGTGTCCCCGCTGTGTCCCGCTGTGTCCCGCTGTGTCCCGGGGTGTCGCGCTTTGTCCCACGCTGTGTCCCCCAGTGAGTCACCGCTGTGTCCCCGCTGTGTCCCGCAGTGTCCTCCCTGTGTCCCCTGCTGTGTCCCGCTGTGTCCCCCGCTGTGTCCCGCTGTGTCCTCACTGTGTTCACTGCTGTGTCCCGCTGTGTACCCCTCTGTGTCCCCCACTGTGTCCCGCTGTGTCCCCCGCTGTGTCCCGCTGTGTCCTCGCTGTGTTCACTGCTGTGTCCCGCTGTGTACCCCTCTGTGTCCCCCTCTGTGTTCCGCTGTGTCCCCCGCTGTATCCTGCTTTGTCCCACTCTGTACTGTTGTGTCCTCACTATGTCCCCCGTTGTGTCCCCCTGTGTCCCACTGTGTCCCCGCTGTGTCCCGCTGTGTCCCGCTGTGGCCCCGCTGTGGCCCCGCTGTGTCACGTTGTGTTCCCCGCTGTGTCCAGCTGTGTCCCCGCTCTGTCCCGCTGTGTCCACCACTGTGTCCCGCGGTGTCCCTTGCTGTGTCCCCCGCTGTGTCTCCCGCTGTGTCCCGCTGTGTCCACTGCTGTGACCCCTCTGTGTCTTCCTGTGTCCCACAGTGTCCCGCACTGTGTCCCGCTGTGTCCCCCGCTGTGTCCCACTGTGTCCCCCGCTGTGTCCCGCTGTGTCCCCCGCTGTGTCCCTCTGTGTCCACTGCTGTGACCCCGCTGTGTCTTCCTGTGTCCCGCTGTGTCCCCCGTTGTGTCCTGCTGTGTCCCCCGCTGTGTCCCGCTGTGTTCCCTGCTGTGTCCCCCGCTGTGTCCCCCGGTGAGTCCCCGCTGTGTCCCCGCTGTGTCCCGCTATGTCCCCCGCTGTGTCCCGCTGTGTCCCCCACAGTGGCCTGCTGTGTCTA
>NW_012319052.1:0-1811 GCF_000151885.1 Dipodomys ordii
TACTGCTGCAACTGCTACTGCTTCTGTTCGTCTGTTTCGTCTGCTTCACCTTCTGCTTTTGATCCTCTTTCCGCTTCTGTTTCTCATTCTGCTTCTCCAGATACTGCTTCTTCTGCTTCTCATGATTCTCCTTCTGCTTCAGGTTCTGCTTCTACTTCTGCTTCTTATCCTTCTCCTGTTTCTTCTGCTTCTGCTTCTCCTGTTTCTGCATCTCCTGCTTCTCCTTCTGCTGCTCTTTCTGCTTCTTCTGCTGCTTTTCCTTCTGTTGCTCCTTCTTCTTCTTCTCTTTCTGCTTCTCCTTCTGTTTCTCCTTGTCCTTCTCATTCTCGTTCTTCTGCTTTTCCTTCTGTTTCTCCTTCTGCTTCTGCATCTTCTGCTTCTTCTGCTACTGCCTCTGCTTTTTCTGTTTCTTCTGCTTCTAGTTCTGCTTTTGCTTCTCTTTCTGCTTCTGCTTCTCCTTCTGCTTCTCCAGGTTCTGCTTCTTCTGCTTCTCCTGCTTCTCCTTCTGCTTCAGGTTCTGCTTCTGCTTCTTCGGCTTCTTCTGCTTCTGCTTCTCCTGCTGTTGCTGCTTCTGCTTCTCCTGCTTCTCTTTCTGCTTTTCCTTCTGTTTCTGCTTCTCCTTCTGCTTCTTCTCCTTCTTCTGTTTCTTCTGCTTCTGCTTCTGCGTCTTCTGCTTCTCCTGCTTCTCGTTCTGCTTCTCTTTCTGCTTCTCCTTCTCCTTCTTATGCTTCTCCTTCTGCTTCTGCTTCTCCTTCTGCTTCTGCTTCAATTTCTCCTTCTGCTTCTCATTCTGCTTCTGCGTCTTCTGTTTCTTCTGCTTCTCCTGCTTCTACTTCTCCTCCTTCTTCTACTTCTCGTGCTGCTTCTCCTTCTGCTTCTCTTTCTGCTTCTGCTTATCCTTTTGCTTCTCCTACTCCTACTCCTTCTCTCTCGTCTTCTCCGTCTTCTTCTTCTTCTTCTCCTGCTGCTTCTGATTCTGCTTATATTACTATTTCTGTTTCTTCTGCTTCTGCTTCAGATTGTGCTTCTTCTGTTTCTCCTGCTTCAGATTCTGCTTCTGCTTCTTCGGCTTTTCCTGTTTCTTCTGATTCTGCTTCTCATACTTCTTCTGCTTCTCCTGTTTCTCTTTCTGCTTCTCCTTCTGCTTCTCTTTCTCCTTCTGCTTCTTCTTCTGCTCTTCTCCTTCTTCTGTTTCTTTTGCTTCTGTTTCTTCTGCTTCTTCTTCTTCTGTTTCTTCTGATTCTACTTCTGCTTCTCCTTCTCCTCTTTCTGCTTCTACTTCTGCTTCTTCTGATTCTCCTGTTTCTCGTTCTTCTTCTCCTTCTGTTTCTGCTTCTCTTTCTGCTTCTGCTTCTCTTTCTGCTGCTCCTTCTCCTTCTCCTTCTTCTGCTTCTCCCACTGCTTCTGCGTCTGCTTCATTTGCTTATTCTTTATCTTCTGCTTCTCCTGCTTCTGCTTCTCCTGCTTCTGCTTCTCCTGCTTCTACTGCTTCTCCTTCTACTGCTTCTCCTTCTTCTTCTTCTTCTTCTTCTTCTTCTTCTTCTTCTTCTTCTTCTTCTTCTTCTTCTTCTTCTTCTTCTTCTTCTTCTTCTTCTTCTTCTTCTTCTTCTCCTTCTTCTCCTTCTACTTCTACTTCTTCTTCTTCTACTTCTTCTGCTTATTCTTCATCTTCTCAACTACATCTTCTGCTGCTTCTTCTGCTGCTCCTTCTGCTGATGCTACTGCTACACAACTGCTGCTGATGCAGCTTCTACTACTACTTCTGCTAAAAAAACAGCTTCCTCATCTGCATAAACTCCTACTGCTGCTAC
>NW_012319053.1:0-1811 GCF_000151885.1 Dipodomys ordii
TCTTCTTTTTCTTCTGCTTCTCCTGCTTCTGCTTCCTATGCTTCTACAAACTTCTTCTTCTAATTCTACTTCTTCTACTTCTACTTCTCTTTCTGCTTCTGCTTCTCCTGCTTGTTTTTCTGCTTCTTCTGCTGCTTCTCCTTCTGCTGCTTCTTTTACTACTCCTTGTGCTTCTCTTTTTGCTTCTCCTTCTACTTCTGCTTCTTCAGTTTCTCCTGCCTGAATTTCTGATTCTACTTCTTCTGCTGCTTCTCCTTCTGCTTCTGCTTCTCCTTCTGCTAATGTTTCTGCTTCTTCTGCTTCTTCTCTTTCGGCTTCTCCTGCTTCTGCTTCTTGTCCTTCTCCTGCTTCTCTTTCTGCTCCTGCTTCTGCTTCTTGTCCTTCTCCTGCTTCTCTTTCTGCTTCTCATTCTGCTTCTGCTTCTCCTTCTGCTTCTCCTCCTTCACCTTCTCCTACTTCTGCTTCTCCTTTAGCTTCTGCTTCTTCTGCTTCTCCAGCTTCTCCTTCTGCACCTCCTTCTGCTTGTGCTTGTCCTTATGCTTCTGCTTCTGCTTCTCCTTCTCCTTCTTTTGCTTCTCCTTTTGTTTCTCCTTCTTCTGCTTTTCCTGCTTCTCCTCCTGCTTCTGCTTCTTCTGCTTTCCCTCCTTCTCTTCCTGCTTCTTCTTCTGTTTCTGCTTCTCCTTCTGCTTCTGCTTCTTGTCCTTCTTGTGTTTCTTCTGCTTCTGCTTCTCAAGTTTCTGCATCTCCTGCTTCTCCTTCTGCTGCTCTTTCTGCTTCTCCTGCTGCTTTTCCTTCTCCTGCTCCTTCTTCTGCTTCTCTTTCTGCTTCTCCTTCTGTTTCTCCTACTCCTTCTCCTTCTCGTTCTTCTGCTTTTCCTTCTGCTTCTCCTTCTGCTTCTGCATCTTCTGCTTCTTCTCCTACTGCCTCTGCTTCTTCTGTTTCTTCTGCTTCCCTTCTGCTTCTCTTCTCCTTTTGCTTCTCTTTCTGCTTCTGCTTCTGCTTCTGCTTCTCCAGATTCTGCTTCTTCTGCTTCTCTTTCTGCTCTTTCTGCTTCAGGTTCTGCTTCGGCTTCTTCTGCTTCTGCTTCTCGGCTTCTTCTGCTTCTGCTTCTCCTGCTGCTGCTTCTCCTGCTTCTCCTGCTTCTCTTTCTGCTTTTCCTTCTGTTTCTGCTTCTCCTTCTGCTTCTGCTTCAATTTCTCCTTCTGCTTCTCATTCTGCTTCTGCGTCTTCTGTTTCTTCTGCTTCTCCTGCTTCTGCTTCTCCTGCTTCTCCTACTTCTCGTGCTGCTTCTCCTTCTGCGTCTCTTTCTGCTTCTGCTTATCCTTTTGCTTCTCCTACTCCTAATCCTTCTCTTTCGCCTTCTCCTTCTCCTTCTTCTGCTTCTCCTGCTTCTCCTTCTGCATCTTCTTCTGCTTCTGCTTCTGCTTCTGCTGCTTCTTCTGCTTCTGCTTCTCCTTTTTCTGCTTCTCCCTCTGATTCTGCTTCTTATGCTTATTCTTTTTCTTCTGCTTCTGCTTCTCCTGCTTCTGCTTCTCCTGCTTCTGCTTCTTCTGCTTCTACTGCTTCTCCTTCTCCTTCTCTTCTTCTTCTTCTTCTTCTTCTTCTTCTTCTTCTTCTTCTTCTTCTTCTTCTTCTTCTTCTTCTTCTTCTTTTTCTTCTTCTCTTTCTGCTGCTTCTGCTTTTCCTGCTTCTTCTTCTTCTACTGCTTCTCTTTCTGCTTCTCATTCTGCTTCTTCTTCTGCTTCTCCTATTGCTTCTGCGGCTCTTCCTTCTCCTTCTCCTACTTCTCCTTCTACTTCTGCTTCTGCTTC
>NW_012319054.1:0-1811 GCF_000151885.1 Dipodomys ordii
CTTCTCTTTGTGCTTCTCTTTCTGCTTATCTATCTGCTTCTCATTCTCCATCTTCTACTTCTCATTCTGCTTCTCCTTCTCCATCTGCTTCAATTTCTCATCTGCTTCTCATTCTGCTTCTGCGTCTTCTGTTTCTTCTGCTTCTCTTGCTTCTGCTTCTCCTGCTTCTCCTTCTTCTCGTGCTGCTTCTCCTTCTGCGTCTCTTTCTGCTTCTGCTTATCCTTTTGCTTCTCCTACTCCTAATCCTTCTCTTTCGCCTTCTCCTTCTTGTTCTTCTGCTTTTCCTGGTGCTTCTGCTTCTGCTTATTCTACTATTTCTCTTTCTTCTGCTTCTGCTTCAGATTGTGCTTCTTCTGTTTCTCCTTCTGCTTCTGATTCTGCTTCTGCTTCTTCGGCTTCTCCTGTTTCTTCTGCTTCTGCTTCTCCTGCTTCTTCTGCTAATCCTGCTTCTCTTTCTGCTTCTCCTCTGCCTCTGCTTCTCCTTCTGCTTCTGCTTCTGCTCTTCTCCTTCTTCTGTTTCTTTTGCTTCTGTTTCTTCTGCTTCTTCTTCTTCTGTTTCTTCTGATTCTACTTCTGCTTCTCCTTCTTCTCCTTCTGTTTCTGCTTCTTCTAATTCTCCTGCTTCTCCTTCTTGTTCTCCTTCTGTTTCTGCTGCTCTTTCTGCTTCTGCTTTTCCTTCTGCTGCTCCTTGTCCTTCTCCTTCTTCTGCTTCTCTCACTTCTTCTGCTTCTGCTTCTTTTGCTTATTCTTTTTCTTCTGCTTCAGCTTCTCCTGCTTCTGCTTCTTCTGCTTCTACTGCTCTTCCTTATACTTCTCCTTATGCTTCTCCTTATGTTTCTCCTTATGCTGCTTCTTCTTCTTCTTCTTCTTCGTCTTCTTCTTCTTCTCTTAATTCTTCGGCTTCTGCTTTTCCTGCCTCTTCTGTTTCTACTGCTTCTCTTTCTGCTTCTTGTCCTTCTCCTTCTGCTTCTCTTGCTTCTGCTTCTTCTGCTTTTCCTGCTTCTCTTTCTGCTTCTCCTTCTGCTTCTCCTTCTGGTTCTGCTCCTTCTCCTTCTTCTGTTTCTTCTTCTTCTGCTTCTCCCGCTTGTGCTTCTTCTGCTTCTCCTGCTTCTCGTTCTGCTTCTCTTCGTCGGCTTCTCTTTCTATTTCTGCTTCTGCTTCTTCTGATTCTGATTCTTCTCCTTCTTCTTCTCCTTCTGCTTCTGCGTCTTCTGCATTTCCTGCTTCTCCTTCTGCATCTCCTTCTGCTTGTGCTTTTCCTTCTGCTTCTTCTTCTGCTCTGGCTTCTCCTTCTACTTCTTCTGCTTCTCCGTCTGATTCTGTTTCTTCTGCTTTTCCTGCTTCTCCTTCTATTTCTCTTTCTCGTTCTTCTGCTATTCCTTCTGCTTCTCTTTCTGGTTCTGCATCTTCAGCTTCTTCTGCTACTGATTCTGCTTCTTCTGTTTCTTCTGCTTCTCCTTTTGCTTTCGCTTCTCTTTCTGCTTCTGCTTCTCCTTCTGGTTCTCCTTCTTCTTCTCCAGATTCTGCTTCTTCTGCTTCTCCTGTATCTCCTTATGCTTCAGGTTCTGCTTCTGCTTCTTCGGCTTCTTCTGCTTCTCCTGCTGCTGCTTCTTCTGCTGCTCCTGCTTCTATTTCTGCTTTTCCTTCTGTTTCTGCTTCTCCTTCTGCTTCTGCTTCTTCCCCTTCTTCTGTTTCTTCTGCTTCGGCTTCTCCAGCTTCTGCTTCTCCTGCTTCTCGTTCTGCTTCTCTTTCTGCTTCTCTTTCTCCTTCTCCTTTTCCTTCTCCTTCTTCTGCTTCTTCTTCTGCTTCTG
>NW_012319055.1:0-1811 GCF_000151885.1 Dipodomys ordii
GGGGGTTGTACGTTTTGTTTTCTTTTTCCCCCAGATGGAAACCAGAAAGAAAGAAAGAAAGAAAGAAAGAAAGAAAGAAAGAAAGAAAGAAAGAAAGAAAGAACTCCCAAAGATGGGTCGGCTCCAGCAAGAGACGAGCCCTCGGGAGGCACCCCGCTCACTTGTGAAAGTCCACTGCTCGCCCGCCCCACAACACACTCCCTCCCCCCGCCCCCACCCGCCACCCCTCACAGGCAGGGGAAAGGGCAGGGGGAAGGCCCGAGAGAGGTTTCTTCTAACACAGAGAGAGTAGGTACGTCACGCACACAGGTCTGGAAAACCACGGTGACAGCGCCGTGGGGAAGCGTGAGTCCACTCACCCATCACTAAATGACAGGAAAGCCAAACGAGAGCCGCTGGCTGGGTGGGGAAGGAAGGGGAGGTGGCACCCGTGTGACGCTTATCCCCGGGCACCCGACGGAACGACCTGCTCACCGGTTCGTACTCTAACCTGTCCAGACAGCTAGCCTTTTCTAATAGGCTCCGCCACTCTCTCTGGAACAGGATTCGGGGCACGAGGCGATGAATCTAAACCCTACACACAGGTGTTGGAGGGTAGCGGCATCATCACTCACACGCCTGTGGTGGAGGACCTGGACCTGGGCGTGGCGGTGCACAGTGTGTGTGTGTGTGTGTGTGTGTGTGTGTGTGTGTGTGTGTGTGTGCGCGCGCGCGCGCGTGCGGGACTGGGGGGAGGGCAGGTAGGGAACCCCAGGAGGAAAGACAGGGAGAGACAGACGAGGGGCCCCGGCCCAAACAGAGTGGAGGCGTCAGAGGGGCGATCCTATCTCCCGGGGGTGAAGCATGGTTAGAACCCACGGGCCCGGCGGGCGGGCGTACTTCTCTTTGGAGTTCGCACTGGGAACATATGCAGGCAGAAGTGCCCCAGCACACACATCGCATCACAGACGGGTAGAGAGGCAGAGCCAGGCAGGGGGGTCAGGCATGGCAAACACTCTATTCCGTCAACACACACACACACGCACGCACGCACGCACGCACGCAGGCACGCACGCGCGCGCGTTACGGGGTGTGTGTACAGTATCCACAAGGTAAAAGCTTATTCACCCATTCCCCAAAGAATAGGAATAAGATTATGTCAGTTACAGGGAAGTAGATCTGATGGACTAGGAGCGCGCGGGGGGGGGGGGGCGGCGGTGGAGAAGAACCTAGAACAGGTGATGCCAGGGGAAGACAGACAGACAGGCCGACCGACCGACCCACCAACGGCACCTGCTTTCTCTCCTATGTGCATGCTAGACCTAAAGTATAACTGGACATGGTAACCTACACAGCACTCCGGGCAAACAGAGTGTGTGCGTCCCCGTGTGTGTGACACACATACTCTCCTCTCGTCAGAAGGTGTCACTTCTCTGAGCATTTAAGATATTGCCGAGAAGACATAAGACGTCATATCCATAAGTGGCACGACTGTGAACGTATGATAACAACCGGACGTGTGAGGATTAAACCTGGAATTAGGAGGACGGAAACGCACCTGTCCTAACGCTTTCGGTCACGATGACAAGTATATTGGCTTGAGGATCTTTCAAAACACACGGGTGTATCCTCCTGGACACGATGGTCTAGGACCACGCTACTCAGTAGCCGCTTCGAAGCCAGATCATCGGTTAGATACGTTTCAATTGGCTTATATTGCATCCTCCAATATTTTTATCTTCTTTTTATTCTATCTTCTCACTAAAGATCCAGTGGTATAAAGACTACTTTTATTCTCTTAATATTCCATAACTGAAGTGATCTGCTTTGTT
>NW_012319056.1:0-1811 GCF_000151885.1 Dipodomys ordii
GAGAAGCAAAAGGGAAGGAGAAGCAGAAGGAGAAGAAGAAGCAGATAGTAGAATGCAGATCCTAGAAGTAGAAGATGAGAAGGAGGAGAAGAAGAAGGAGATGGAGGAGCAGAAGGACAAGCAGCAGGAGAAGCAGAAAGAGAAGCAGGAGAAGCAGAAGCAGGAGAAGCAGAAGCAGAAGAAAAAGAAGAAGCATGAGAAGCAGAAGCAGAGGGAGAAGGAGAAGATGTAGAAGCAGAAGGAGAAGCAGAAGGAAAAGCAGGAGAACTAGAAGGAGAAGGAGAAACAGAAGGAGAAGCAGAAGGAGAGGCAGAGGGAAAAGCGAAGGAGAAGCAGGAAAAGCAGAAGAAGCAGAAGCAAAAGGTGAACCAAAAGAAGCAGGAGAAGCAGAAGCAGAAGAAGAAGCATAAGAACAAGCACAAGCAGAAGGAGATGCAGAAGGAGAAGCAGGAGAAGCAGAAGAAGCAGAAGCTGAAGGAGAAGCAGAAGTAGGAGAAGAAGAAGGAGGAGAAGCAGAAGCAGAAGGAGAAGCAGAAGCAGAATGAGTAGCAGAAAGAGAAGCAGGAGAAGCACAAGAAGCAGAAGCAGGAGAACCCGAAAGAGAAGAAGCAGAAGAAGCAGAAACAGAAGCAGAAGGAGAAACAGGAGAAGCTAAGAAGTAGAAGCAACTGAAGCAGAAGCAAAGCAAACAGAAGAAGCATAAGTAGCAGAAGCAAAAGCAGAAGTAGAAGCAGAAGAACGAGAAGGACAAGGAGAAAGAGAAATATAAGGAGAAGCAGAAGGAGAAGCAGAAGCAGAAGGAGAAGCAGAAGTAGGAGAAGGAGAAGGAAGAGCAGCAGAAGCAATAGGAGAAGCAGAAGGAGAAACAGAAGCAGAATGAGAAGCAGAAAGAGAAGCAGTAGAAGCAGAAGAAGCAGGAAAAGCAGAAGCAGAAGAAAGAGAAGAAGAAGAAGAGCAGAAGCAGAAGTAGAAACAGAAGCAGAAGTAGAAGGAGAAACAGTAGCAGGAGAAGCAGAAGAAGCAGAAGCAGGAGAAGGAGAAGGAGAAGAAGCAGAAAAAGCAGAAGCAGAACCTGAACCAGAAGGAGAAGCAGGAGAAGCAGAAGCAGAAGAAGCAGAAGCAGAATGAAAAGCAGAAGAAGGAGAAATTGAAACAGAAGAAGTTGCAGAAGGAGAAACAGAAGCAGAAGGAGAAGCAGCAGTAGGAGTAGAAGGAGAAGCAGAAGGATAATCATAAAGAGAAACAGAAGGAGAAGAAGGAGAAGCAGAAGCGGGAGAAGCAGAAGGAGAAGAAATAGAAGAAGGAGAAGAAGCAGAAGCAGAAGGAGAAGCAGAAACAGAAGGAGATGCAGAAAGAGAAGCAGAAGAAGCCGAAGAAGCGGAAGAAGAACCTGAAGCAGAAGGAGAAGCAGAAGAAGCAGAATCTGGAGAAGAAGGAGAACCAGAAGGAGAAGCAGAAGCAGAAAGAGAAGCAAAAGCAGAAGGAGAAGCAGAAGAAACAGAAGAAGCAGAAGCAGTAGCAGAAGAAGCTGAAGATGCAGAAGCAGAAGGAGAAGCAGAAGGAAAAGAAGAAGAACAAGAAGGAGAAGGAGAAACAGAAGGAGAAGCAGAAGGAGAAGCAGGAAAAGCAGAAGAAGCAGTAGCAGACGGAGAAGGAGAAGTAGAAGTAGAAGATGAAGCATAAGGACAAGCACAAGCAGAAGGAGATGCAGAAGGAGAAGCAGGAGAAGCAGAAGAAGCAGAAACAGAAGGAGTAGAAGAAGAAGCAGAAGCAGAAGCAGAAAGAGAAGCAGACGAAGAGAAGCAGAACGA